>NW_020837954.1:4801333-5011549 GCF_003676395.1 Aethalodelphis obliquidens | reverse complement strand
AGAAAGAAAGAAAGAAAGAAAGAAAGAAAGAAAGAAAGAAAGAAAGATGGAGATCTTGTGTAAGACAGTGGATACTTAAGCAAATAACCTTTATAACTGGAAGTGGGCATGCCATTTCTTCTGCTAGGCCTGAAACTGTATACAAGCCCCTGTGTCCCAGTCCTTTCAAGTAGGGGCTGGTTTGCTTCAGTGTTTTACTTTCTCTTACAATGTCTGCTCTACCCTCAGCTTTAGTCCTCTCCTTTACGCTACATATCAGAGAAGTGTCTTGAATGGTATTTGGTACCAGGTGACTTTTAGCTTAAAGATGAGGATGTGTGTGGGAAGTGTGTTAGCTCTTATTTTTATTGCCTCTGTTTTAAGTAGGAACCAGATCTCACAGTTTAGGGAACTGGTATTCTTAGTGTTGCTACCATTCCCCTGGCATAGTTCTGAGCCCAGAACCAGAGAGAAATTTTCACTTCCTGTTCCCTTTTGACAGTTGCAGTGGGCTTTCATAAGTGTCCTAGAAACAATAATGTTTGTTGCCCTTACTCCCACATAGGAAGGATTTTGTTCCATAAGTTTGATAGTGGGGAAGTTTTCCGAGTGGAGTTTCCTAATACTTTTCCCATTCTTTCCCCAGCAGCTGTTCCCCTCACCCAATTCTGCTGCAGGAGAGAAACTTTCTCAGTATATTCCTATCATCCATCTACCCCCGCATCCAACCATCCCCATCTACCTACCTACCCTACCTACCTATATACATGTTGTGTTCGTTCATTCATATGTATTATAATTGTTATTTGTGAGCTCCTGGTAGGATTCAGAGAGTGAAGACTTTCTCATATTTGCCATCACCAGGAACTTCTCCTCCCCTTGCCATTATACACTTGGCTATCCTCCACTGATTTGCTAATCGCCCTAACTGAACTCTTCTTACCAATGTGTGGCTGCATCTTGCCCAGGTAAGCCAGAGCTCACGTCTTACATCTCCCTGAGAGAGCTTGCATTTCCTTAGGTTTTGGGCGAGGTCATTATCCTGTGATCCCAGAGCTCTGTGATGGGTTCAAGAAAATTGCGAACAAGGTTTCATCTGGCATTATTATTATTATAGGATATGAGCAAACTTTTTTCCAGTTTTCTTCTCCAAGCTGAAACCAATTCCATGATTTTAAGTCACATTTAAACATATATTTTTTTCTGACCTGAGCATACTGTAATATAACCAATATATCTTGTTACAGCATTGACTTTACATCTAGTCTGCTGGGGTTATAGCAAGGTTCCATTATTTACCAGTTGGGTAGCCTTAGGTCACTTCATGCCATTGGTCTCAATTTCCTTAAGTGAAAAATTAGGCTTATAATAGTTCTTTAGACACAGAATTATTATGGGCATTGGATAAACTAACATATGTAAAGCACTTTGAATATTAAAAGCTGTATAAATGTTAGCTATTATTACTTATCCTATCATAATTACCTGTGTATATATGCCCAGGTTGAATGCATACTTTTTAAGAACAGGTATTTCATTTCTGTTAGCAATGTCTAGCTCAATGCTAGAACATAGGAAATGACTGATAAATATTTCATCAACATGTTGATGCATCATGTTATTTCCGACTGCTATTCTGTTGTTATGGTACACTGAGATTACAGAAGCTATAAACTGACAGTATGCATATCTATCTTGGCTCTATCTCTTACCAGCATGTGACATTGGGAAAATTATGTAACTTCTTTGCATTTCAATTTGTTTCATCTTTAAAATGAGAATAGTTATAGTTCCTGATATAATTATATATCAAACAAGCTTGGATGAGGATTAGATGAGGTAATGTGTAGCACAGTACTAGTACATATTAAATGTTCCACAAATATTAGACATAATTATTCTTAATAATAATAGTGTTAATAGTCATAAAGTAATTATAATTTAAATATGCTAACTATCATTATTAATATATCGATAATTAATGATAAGTAACATAATTTGCCTTTGTTCGCTTGGTTCAAATGTTTTCTGTTTTCTTGGTTTCAAATGTTAGCTGAAATGCTTTTTACCCTTTAAATACCAAATTAGCGCTGTTTCCTCACCTTTCTTCCAAGGCAAAATTAATTACTTCAGGTCTTCCAAAAATCATTATCTAATTTCAAAACATCCACTGAATCAAATTCATCAGCTATAGCTTTTTATGTCTTCTTTTCTACTACACTAAGTAGACCTGAGGGATGGTCTGGTCTTTGTATTCTAATTCTCTACTGCTTTATTTAGAATAATGTGATCTTCAATTATTTTTTCTTTTATTAGTTAAAGTGCCTTACACTGGTGTCTTTCACCCATATTTTTTACAGAACACATTTAAATAGTTTTATATATTTCTTCTCTTCTTATTAAATAGCTAGAATTTAACTGCTGCAGATGGCCAGATCCACACCTAATCTTGACGGGACCCTGAAACAGTTCTTGGAATACTTCTGCAGACCTTCTAAAGCTCTCTATAACCATATAATAGAAATGATTATCTCAGCAAATGTGAAGGTAATTATCTACAAGCTTTGTTATCAAGTCCTCTTTGAGTCTGGGATCTATTATACTTGAGGTAAAATAATTGATTAAAAAATATAATAACATCTTGATTTGTATTTACTGTAATAGTGGTAGGTTTTAAAAATAAATCCCACATCAATTGTCCTGACCACTCTGAAAATACTGATTGAAAAATACTAAACTGGGCTTCCCTGGTGGCGCAGTGGTTGAGAGTCCACCTGCCGATGCAGAGGACACGGGTTCGTGCCCTGGCCCGGTAAGATTCCACATGCCGCGGAGCGGCTAGGCCCGTGAGCCATGGCCGCTGAGCCTGCGCGTCCGGAGCCTGTGCCCCGCAACGGGAGAGGCCACAACAGTGAGAGGCCCGCAAACCCCACCCCCCGCAAAAAAAACCCCAAAAAACTAAACTATCAAATCTAGACACACTATTTTATTATTTTTTTTATTTGAGTACAGTTGCTTTACAATGTTGTGTTAGTTTCTGCTGTACAAAGAAGTGAATCAGCTATACGTATACATATATCTCCTCCTTCTTGGACCATCAAAACTACAATGAGGTGTCCCTTCACACTGGTCAGAATGGTCATCATCAAAAAATCTACAATCAATAAACGCTGGAGAGAGTGTGGAGAAAAGGGAACCCTCTTGCACTATTGGTGGGAATGTAAATTGATACAGCCACTATGGAGAACAGTATGGACGTTCCTTAAAAAAGTAAAAATAAGAGAGATCTTCAAGATGGCGGAAGAGCAAGACATGGAGATCACCTTCCTCCCCACAGATACACCAGAAATACATCTACACGTGGAACAACTCCTACAGAACAACCACTGAACGCTGGCAGTAAACCTCAGACTTCTCAAAAGGCAAGAAACTCTCCACGTACTTGGGTAGGGCAAAAGAAAAAAGAATAAACAGAGACAAAAGAATAGGGACGGGATCTGCACTTTGGGGAGGGAGCTGTGAAGGAGGAAAAGTTTCCACACACTAGAAGCCTCTTCACTGGCGCAGACGGGGAGTGGGAGGGGGGAATCTTCGGAGCCACAGAGGAGAGCGCAGCAACAGGTGTGCGGAGGGCAAAGTGGAGAGATACCCGCACAGAGGATTGGTGCCGACCAGCTCTCACCAGCCTGTGAGGCTTGTCTGCTCATCCACTGGGGCAGGTGGGGGCTGGGAGCTGAGGCTCGGGCTTCGGAGGTCAGATCCCAGGGAGAGGACTGGGGTTGGCGGAGTGAACACAGGCTGAAGGGGGCTAGTGCACCACAGCTAGCCAGGAAGGAGTCTGGGAAAAAGTCTGGACCTGCCTAAGAGACAAGAGACCATTGTTTCGGGGTGTGGGAGGAGAGGGGATTCAGAGCGCCACCTAAACGAGCTCCAGAGATGGGCGCGAGCCGCGGCTATATGAGCTGACACCAGAGACGGGCATGAGATGCTAAGGCTGCTGCTGCAGCCACCAAGAAGACTGTGTGCAAGCACAGGTCACTATCCACACCTCCCCTCCTGGGAGCCTGTGCAGCACGCCACTGCCAGGGTCCCGGCATCCAGGGGCACCTCAGGCTGGTGCAATGTCATTCCGGCCTCTGCCGCCACAGGCTCGCCCCGCACTCCATACCCCTCCCTCCCCCAGTCTGAGTGAGCCAGAGACCCCTAATCAGCTGCTACTTTAACTTCGTCCTGTCTGAGCGAACAACAGAAGCCCTCAGGTGACCTACACGCAGAGGCGGAGCCAAATCCAAAGCTGAACCCCAGGAGCTGTGCAAACAAAGAAGAGAAAGGGAAATCTCTCCCAGCAGCCTCAGGAGCAGCAGATTAAATGTCCACAATCAACTTGATGTACCCTGTATCTGTGCAATACCTGAATAGACAACGAATCATCCCAAAATTGAGGCGGGGGACTTTGGGAACAATGATATATATATTTATTTCCCTTTTCTCTTTTTCTGAGTGTTCATGTGTACGGTTCTTTGTGTAATTTTGTCTGTATACCTTTGCTTTTACCATTTGTCCTAGGGTTCTATCTGTTCGGGGCATTTTTTTGGTTTGTTTTTTCAGTATAGCTCTCAGTGTTTGTTATCATTGGTTGATTTTTTTTTTTTTTTTTTTTTTGGTTTGGTTGCTCTCTTCTTTCTTTCTTTCCTTTTATTTATTTTCTTTTTTTAATTACTTTTTAATTTTTACTAATTATTTGTTATTGTTTATTTTAATTATTTTATTTCTTCCTTTCTTTCTTCCTTGCTTCCTTCCTTCCTTTCTTTCCTTCTTTTTTTCTCCCTTTTTTTCTGAGTTGTGTGGCTGACAGAGACTTGGTGCTCTGGCAGAGTATCAGGCCTGTGCCTCTGAGGTGGGAGAGCAGAGTTCAGGACATTAGTCCACCAGGAACCACCCAGCTCAATGTAATATCAAATGGCAAAAGCTCTCCCAGGGATCTTCATCTCAACACTAATACCCAGCGGCACTGAACGACCTGCAAGCTACAGTGCTGGACACCCAGTGCCAAACAACTAGCAAGACAGGAACACAACCCCACCCATTAGCAGAGAGGCTGCCTAAAATCATAATAAGGTCACAGACACCTCAAAACACACCACCAGATATAGTCTTGCCCACCAGAAAGATGAGATTCAGCCTCATCCACCAGAACACAGGCACTAGTCCCCTCCACCAGGAAGCCTACACAACCCACTGAACCAACCTTAGTCACTGGGTACAGACATCAAAAACAACGTGAACTATGAACCTGCAGCCTGCGAAAAGGAGACCCCAAACACAGTAAGTTAAGCAAAATGAGAAGACAGATAAACACACAGCAGATGAAGGAGCAAGACAAAAACCCACCAGACCTAACAAATGAAGAGGAAATAGGCAGTCTACCTGAAAAAGAATTCAGAATAATGATAGTAAAGATATCCGAAATCTTGGAAATATAATGGAGAAAATACAAGAAATGTTTAACAAGGACCTAGAAGAACTAAACAGAAAACAAACAATGATGAACAACATAATAAATGAAATTTAAAATTCTCTAGAAGGAATCAGTAGCAGAATAACTGAGGTGCAAGAATGGATAAGTGACCTGGAAGATAAAAGGGTGGAATTAACTACTGCAGAGCAGAATAAGGAAAAAAAAATGAAAAGAATTGAGGACAGTCTCACAGAACTCTGGGACAACATTAAACACACCAACATTCTAATTATAGGGGAAGAAGAAGAAGAGAAAAAGAAAGGGACTGAGAAAATATTTGAAGAGATTATAGTTGAAAACTTCCCTAATATGAGAAAGGAAATAGTTAATCAAGTCCAGGAAGCAGAGAGAGTCCCATACAGGATAAATCCAAGGAGAAACACGCCAAGACACATATTACCACACTATCAAAAATTAAATACAAGGAAAAAATATTAAAAGCAGCAAGGGAAAAATAACAAATATCATACAAGGGAATACCCATAAGGTTAAGAGCTGATATTTCAGCAGAAACTCTGCAAAACAGAAGGGAGTGGCAGGACATATTTAAAGTGATGAAAGGGAAAACACTACAACCAAGATTAGCCTATCCAGCAAGGATGTCATTCATATTTGACAGAGAAATTAAAACCTTTACAGACAAGCAAAAGCTAAGAGAAATAAGTATCACCAAACCAGCTTTACAACAAATGTTAAAGGAACTTCTCTATGCAGCAAACACAAGAGAAGGGAAAGACCTACAATAACAAACCCAAAACAAGTAAGAAAATGGTAATAGGAACATACATATGGATAATTATCTTAAATGTAAATGGATTAAATGCTCCAACCAAAAGACACAGACTGGTTGAATTGATACAAAAACAAGACCCATATATACGCTGTCTACAAGAGACCCATTCTAGACCTAGGGACACATACAGACGGAAAGTGAGGGGATGGAAAAAGATATTCCATGCAAATGGAAATCAAAAGAAAGCTGGAGTAGCAATTCTCATATCAGACAAAATAGACTTTAAAATAAATACTATTACAAGAGACAAAGAGGGACACTACAAAATGATCGAGGGATCAATCAAAGAAGAAGATATAACAATTGTAAATATTTATGCACCCAACACAGGAGCACCTCAATACTTAAGGCACATGCTAACAGCCATAAAGGGGAAACTGACAGTAACACAATTATAATAGGGGACTTTAACACCCTACTTTCACCAATGGACAGATCATCCAAAATGCAAATAAATAAGGAAACACAAGCTTTAAATGATATATTAAACAACATGGACATAATTGATACTTATAGGACATTCCATCCAAAAACAACAGAATAAACCTTCTTCTCTAGTGCTCATGGAACACTCTCCAGGATAGATCATATCTTGGGTCACAAATCAAGCCTTGGTAAATTTACGAAAATTGAAATCGTATCAAGTATCCTTTATGACCACAATGCTATTAGAGTAGATATCAATAACAGGAAAATATCTGTAAAATATACAAACACATGGAGGTTAAACAATAAACTACTTAATAACCAAGAGATTACTGAAGTAATCAAAGAGGAAATCAAAAATACCTAGAAACAAGTGACAATGAAAACACGATGACCCAAAACCTATGGGATGTAGCAAAAGCAGTTCTAAGAGGGAAGTTTATAGCAATACAATCCTATGTCAAGGAACAAGAAACAACTCAAATAAACAACCTAACCTTACAGCTAAAGCAATTACACAAAAAAGAACAAAAAAACCACAAAGTTAGCAGAAGGAAAGAAATCATAAAGATCAGATCAGAAATACATGAAAGAGAAACTGAGGAAACAACAGCAAAGATCCATAACATTAAAAGCTGGTTCTTTGGGAAGATAAACAAAATTGATAAGCCATTAGCCAGACTCATCAAGAAAAAAAGGGAGAAGACTCAAATCAATAGAATTAGAAATGAAAAAGGAGCAGTAAGAACTGACTCTGCAAAAATACAAAGGACCATGAGAGACTACTACAAGCAACTTTATGCCCATAAAATGGACAACCTGGAAGAAATGGACAAATTCTTAGAAAAGCACAACCTTCTGAGACTGAACCAGGAAGAAAGAGAAAATATAAACAGACCAATAACAAGTACTTAAATTGAGACTGTGATTAAAAATCTTCCAACAAACAAAAGCCCAGGACCAGATGGCTTTGCATGCGAATTCTATCAAACATTTAGAGAAGAGCTAACACCTAGGCTTATCCTTCTCAAAACCTTCTAAAATATAGCAGAAGGAGGAACACTCCCAAACTCATTCTACGATGCCACCATCACCCTGATACCAAAACCAGACAAAGATGACATAATGAAAGAAAACCAGAGGCCAATATTACTGATGAAAATACATACAAAAATCCTTAACAAAATGCTAGCAAACAGAATCCAACAGCACATTAAAAGGATCATACACCATGATCAAGTGGGGTTTATCCCAGGAATGCAAGGATTTTTCAATATATGCAAATCAATCAATGTGATACACCATACTAACAAACAGAAGGAGAAAAATCATATGATCACCTCAACAGATGCAGAAAAAGCTTTCAAAAATATGCAACACCCATACGTGATAAAAAACCCTCCAGAAAGTAGGCAAAGAGGGAATTTACCTCAACATAATAAAGGCCATATATGACAAAACCACAGCCAACATCGTTCTCAATGCTGAAAAACTGAAACCATTTCCACTATGATCAAGAAGAAGACAAGGGTGCCAACTCTCACCCCTATTACTCAATGTAGTTTTGGAAGTTTTAGCCACAGCAATCAGAGAAGAAATAGAAATAAAAGGAATGCAAATTTTAAAAGAAGAAGTAAAGCTGTCACTCTTTGCAGATGACATGGTACTATACATAGAGAATCCTAAAGGTGCCACAAGAAAAGTACTAGAGCTAATCAATGACTTTGGTAAAGTAGCAGGATACAAAAGTGATGCACAGAAATCTCTTGCATTCCTATACACTAATGATGAAAAATCTGAAAGAGAAATTAAGGAAACACTCACATTTACCATTGCAACAAAAAGAATAAAATACCTAGGAATAAACCTACCTAAGGAGACAAAATACCTGTATTTAGAAAACTATTAGACATTGATGAAAGAAATTAAAGATGATACAAACAGATGAGGAGATATATTATGTTCTTGGATTGGAAGAATCAACATTGTGAAAATGACTATACTACCCAAAACAGTTTATAGATCCAATGCAATCCCTATCAAACTACCACTGGCATTTTTCACAGAAATAGAACAAAAAATCTTACAATTTGTATGGAAACACAAAAGACCCCAAATAGCCAAAGCAATCTTGAGAAAGGGAAAGGGAGCTGAAGGGATCAGTCTCCCTGATTTTAGACTATAGTACAAATCTACAGTAATCAAGACAGTATGGTACTGGAACAAAAACAGAAATATAGATCAGTGGAACAGGATAGAAAGTCCAGAGATAAACCCATGCACGTATGCTCACCTTATTTTTGATAAAGGAGGCAAGAATATACATGGAGAAAACACAGCTTCTTCAATAAGTGGTGCTGGGAAAACTGGACAGCTACATGTAAAAGAATGAAATTAGAACACTCCCTAACACCATACACAAAAATAAACTCAAAATGGATTAAAGATCTAAATGTAAGGCCAGACACTATAAAATGCTTAGTGGAAAGCATAGGCAGAACACTCTATGACACACATCACAGCCAGATCCTTTTTGACCCACCTCCCAGAGAAATGAAAATAAAAACAAAAATTAGAAAATGGGACCTAATGAAACTTAAAAGCTTTTATGCAGCAAAGGAGACCATAAACAAGAGAAAAAGACAACCCTAAGAATGGAGGAAAATATTTGCAAATGAAGCAACTGACAAAGGATTAATCTCCAAAATTTACAAGCAGCTCATACAGCTCAATACCAAAAAAACAAACAACCCAATCCAAAAATGGGCAGAAGACCTGAATAGATATTTGTCCAAAGAAGATATACAGATTGCCAACAAACACATGAAAGAATGCTCAACATCATTAATCATTAGAGAAATGCAAATCAAAACTACAATGAGGTATCAAATCACAGCAGCCAGAATGGCCATCATCAAAAAAATCTATAAACAATAAATGCTGCAGAGGGTGTGGAGAAAAGGGAACCCTCTTGCACTGTTGGTGGGAGTGTAAATTGATACAGCCACTATGGAGAACAGTATGGAGGTTCCTCATAAAACTAAAAATAGAACTACCATATGACCCAGCAATCCCACTACTGGGCATATATCCTGAGAAAACCATAATTCAAAAAGAGTCATGTACCACAATGCTCATTACAATAGCCAGGACATGGAAGCAACCTAAATGTCCATTGACAGAAGAATAGATAAAGAAGATGTGGCACATATATATAATGGAATATTACTCAGCCATAAAAAATGAAATTGAGTTATTTGTAGTGAGGTGGATGGACTTAGAGTCTGTCATACAGTGTGAAGTAAGTCAGAAAGAGAAAAACAAATACTGTATGCTAACATATATATAGAGAGAGAGAATCTAAAAAAAAAAAAAAGGTTATGAAGAACCTAGGGGCAGGAAAGGAATAAAGACACTGACATAGAGAATGGACTTGAGGACACAGGCAGGTGGAAGAGTAAGCTGGGACAAAGTGAGAGACTGGCATGGACATGTATACACTACCAAATGTTAAACAGATAGCTAGTGGGAAGCAGCTGTATAGCACAGGGAGATCAGCTCCGTGCTTCGTGACCACCTAGTGGGGTGGGATAAGGAGGGTGGCAGGGGGTCACAAGAGGGAAGACATATGGGGATATATGTATATGTATAGCTGATTCACTTTGTTATAAAGCAGAAACTAACACAGCATTGTAAAGCAATTATACTCCAATAAATATGTTAAAAAAAAAAGTAAAAATAGAACTACCATGTGACCCAGCAATCCCACTACTGGGCATATACCTTGAGAAAACCATAATTCTAAAAGAGTCATGTACCACAATGTTCATTGCAGCACTATTTATAATCGCCAGGACATGGAAGCAACCTAAATGTCCATTGACAGATGAATGGATAAAGATGGGGTACATATATACAATAGACATACCATTTATAAACCATTTATATATGATATAAAAACATCTTTTATCCATGTTGGTTCATGGTACATGCCAAAGCCATAATGTCGTCTTTGAATTGCAGAAGATTTGACACCATTTTGAATATTTTTATGAGTAGGTCCAGGCCCTAAGGTCCACGACACTATTTCACAATGTTACTTGGATATTATTATGTTTAACATAATGGAATGTATGTTATCATTAAGCCTAAAAATCTTCAGTTTTTCCTCAGTTACGTACTCCCCTCCCACATGCTTATCTCAAGAAATTGAATGTGGCATTAATGAGTAGAGTACCATAGCCTAAAGAACATTACATTGTCACAATAATTATTCTAAAATACATCCTTGTTCACAAAATCATTCAAGAGCTTGTTAATGTATTTATTATTTCTTTAGTCCTTGCATTAAAGATTATACTAGAGATATCTTTATATCTGCACCTGGCTATATTTTGAATGGGTATAGGATTTCAGTTACATCTGAAGTGAAAATATATATCACTTCCAATCTTTGCTCTTTGCTGCTATTTATCTGTGCTTGAGACCTGGAACTTTATTCTCTCTATCCTCCATTAACATCTTTAGTTTTTTTTTAATTTTTTATTTTAAAGAAGATGTTGGGGGTAGGAGTTTATTAATTTATTAATTCATTTTTGCTGTGTTGGGTCTTCGTTTCTGTGAGAGAGCTTTCTCTAGTTGTGGCAAGCGGGGGCCACTCTTCATCGCGGTGCGCGGGACTCTCACTATTGCGGCCTTTCTTGTTGTGGAGCCCAGGCTCCAGACGCGCAGGCTCAGTAGCTGTGGCTCACGGGCCTAGTTGCTCCGCGGCACGTGGGATCCTCCCAGACCAGGGCTCAAACCTGTGTCCCCTGCATTAGCAGGCAGATTCTCAACCACTGAGCCACCAGGGAAGCCCAACATCTTTAGTTTTTTAAGGTGGTTCTTGCATTATAAAACATAAGGTTCAATTAATTATATCTCAATAAAAATGTTAATGCTTTGGTGCTATCAGAGATGAAACACTGAATCTAAAGATATAGAACACCTTAGACTAATCATACGTCAACTACTCGAACAAGAAACTGAGCAAAACCACAGCAAACCACGTCAAAAACAAAAAATCATTGTACACTGCTACACCATGCAGAATTACAAATATTACAAATCATCTATTTTATCACCATTTGTTGCATATGTTCACAACTTTATGATTGTTTGTTAAAACTTCCATTTCTTTAAAATTGTGGGCAGTTTATATTCTACCTCACTTCACAAATGACCTGTGACAACTAATATCTCTCTTCACCAATCTCTCTAGCCACACACATTCATCTTTATATTCTAAGACAAGTTGCTATAATATTCTAGCTATTTTTCCTTGGGGCAACTTTGCTTTTGAGCATTCCTCTTAGTCTCTGCACAAAAATAGTGATGGAAATGGTGGTACTGTACAATTGCAAAATGACAATTCCATAGTTTTGCGTCATCAATACTTATAGCATGATTTTATCCACTGCCGTGTAGAAAAATGACATTAGATGAATTTTTGCATCATATTATCCTATTACAACATAGGTTGGCTATAACTATGGCTTTGCACAATAAGTGGCACATAGCAATATTTGCTAAAGGCTGTTACTTGAGGGTTAAAATTTTATGGGGTAAAAGTGGGGCTATAGGAAAAGAAATGAAGAGTTTTCATAGACAAGAATTACAAAGCCTTCCAGGAATAATGTTAAACGTTTTCCCACGCTGTCAAATGTCAACATTTTGACAGCATAGGAAAAAGCATTAAACATTTTCCACCCCGTCAAAGTTCTGACATTTTTCAAAAGACACATTCACTAGACATACTAGTTTTGCCTATGGAAAGATACTGTGCATATTATATACTAAGGGAAGATTTAGTCAGAAAGAATGAAAATAGAAACAGATGACCTCAGGTGTCATCACAGAGTGGTATAGAGTACAAGTAGTCCATAGAAGGTGACAATTTAGAGATTATGTCACTTTTTTATGTGAGTATCTTAAGGGAGAGATATATTATATGATTAACTCTTAATCATCTGTGGTAATGAGAAAAAGTGAAAGCAGGAAAAATGACCACAAAAATTAAATCCTAATCTTTCACTTTTATAGAGTTTTAATTGCATCAATTACTACATCAAGAATGACAAAAAAGGAAAACGTTAATTTTGAAAGATTTAAAAAATTTTCCTGTTTCCTCTTCTAATAAATTATAAATTATGATAGAAAGAGAATGGATACTAATAACTAGCCCTTAAATCATCAAAAGTTGTATCTGTTTTGTTTCTTCGTTTGGAGCAAATGAACCCTTAATACCAAAATAATATTTTTAAGCCATGGTAATATCCAATCATTCTTTATTATTAAATATTGTTAAATATCCATAGCTTTCTGGGAAAGTAATATTAGAAAACTTCTAACACTTTTCAAAAGTTTCTCATTTTTTGTGAGTTTTTATGCCCAGACGAATCATTTGAAAGTAAACAATTTTCTAATGCAGAGATATTAACAGTGCCTAAAACTATTTTAAGATCTCCATAAGGAGACTAAATTAAATGTGCCATTTTAGGCTCCAAATGACTCATCACAATGGTCTGTTAATGGCAAATATGTTTTATTCAACCTCTTTATTACAGAACAAGATGTAAGAATATAAATATTAAAGTAAATATATCTTAATTTTAAATAAACATCTAAGTGATGCATTTCTCTTGTATACAGTCTGACTCATGTGCTCCTATATCATTTTAATCCAGTATGGCATGTTTTATCATAAATTATTATTTCTGTTCTGCATATAAAATATTCCTTGATATATTTATTTTTACATTCACCAAGGGAAGCATATTTCATATCCATAGTTTTTGGATTACAATTGTAAGAGTTAAGTAAATTATTCAAACTGAAATGACTACTTAGATTTGTAGAGGAAATTGAAAATAAGGATTAAGAAGTGAAATTTCATTTAGAAGAGGTGTTTAAAAAACTTTGGTCATAAAGAAACAAAAGATAATACTTTAACTCATATTTTTCTTTGTAGAAAGGAAAAAGAAAAAAAATCTATTCAGATTTGTGCATTTTAAGATAGATTTTGTAAATGGAATGCTTTAAATGAAGGATAACCCTATGAGGAGAGAATGGATTATTTGAAAAGCAGGAAGAAAATACACTGTAAAGATACTTAAGCAATCCCAAGGGACAGTGAATTTAGATTAATTATAGGGGAAAACTTTCTAATGAACTCCTGAGAAAAAGTCTAGAAAACCCTTCTTTAGGAGACCTTAAAACAGAATGCTGATTTAATTTGCATGGTTGAGATAACTCACAGGTTAGAGATTTGAATAAAAGATGCTTCATTTGATCTATAGAGTTATCTGGTTTGTACACAGGTGTAATAAGAAACACAGAGTTCAGATACATCCTGCTAGGCATTTTTATTCTGATCTCAACACATAGTAATACTGATCCAAATGGTGCTTCTGCCATGTAACCTCCAAGACTATATCTGTGTATTCTAACTCCCTGTGCAGATATGTGCTAATGTGCTGAACGTGACTTTCTATTGCCTCTAAAAACATGTAACAGAGTATCCTGAAATTCCTTCAAACTGAAATCTATTTACATATGGCCTAAACATGGTGTGTGTGAGTATATATACATACATACATGCACATATATACACATACATATACATCCATATGTGTGTATATACATTATGAACATATGAAGTCTGTATCAGGAAGGAAAGATTCACCAAAGCTGAAAACAAAGCATACAGTCTTTGAAGGATAAAACCCTCTCCCGTTATACACGGAGGTATGGATATATAGATTTCCTTATGTTATGAATGATATCATCATCAATAACAACAGAAGATGTCGCATCCCTTTCATGGTTTTTAAAAGAAAAGAGAATTAGTAGGAGGATTTTTAGATGGAGAAGGGTAATCGTAAAAACAGTTTAGACTCATACTGCATGAGTTTTACTTTATCCTTATTTTCTCTAAAAGTGATTATTATCATGCTTAGTCAAAAGAAATACATTGTCCATTAAAATCATGTCTTGCTTAGGGTAATAAAATTTAGAAGTTTCCCAGAGGTCAATTGGCATGGTAGGCTAAATTTCTTATAATGTGATGGCTTTTGACCTTGTAATTCTATCTTTAGAAATTCATCCTAATGAAATTTTCTGAGGTCCATGCAAGTAATAAACTGTAATTATGTTCATCATATTATTCATTGCAGCAAAATTAATTAGAAAAATACAAATGTCCAACAATACATGTATATATGTCTTATGCATAAAACAATACTTTGCAACCTTGAATATTACGTTCTAATTCACAAAACACTTCTTTTTTTAACATCTTTACTGGAGTATAATTGCTTTACAATGTTGTGTTAGTTTCTGCTGTATAACAAAGTGAATCAGGTATATGTATACATATATCCCCATATCCCCTCCCTTTTGGGTCTCCCTCCAAGCCTCCCATCCCACCCCTCTAGGTGGTCATAAAGCACGTAACTGATCTCCCTGTGCTATGCAGCTGCTTCCCACTAGCAATCTATTTTACATTTGGTAGTGTGGTTATGACAATGCTACTCTCTCACTTCATCCCAGCTTACCCTTCCCCCTCCCCGTATCCTCATGTCAATTTTCTATGCCTGCATCTTCATTCCTGTCCTGCCCCTAGGTTCATCAGAACCCTTTATTTATTTATTTATTTTAGATTACATATATATGTATTAACATACGGTATTTGCATTTCTCTTTCTGACGTACTTAGTACGACAAACTCTAGGTCCATCTACCTCACTACAAATAACTCAGTTTCGTTTTTTTATTGCTGAGTAATATTCCATTATATATATATGTGCCACATATTCTTTATCCATTTATCTGTCAATGGACATTTAGGTTGCTTCCATGTCCTGGCTACTGTAAATAGTGCTGCAATGAACATTGTGGTACAAGTCTCTTTTTGAAATATGGTTTTCTCAGGGTATATGCCCAGTAGTGGGATTGCTGGATCATATGGTAGTTCTATTTTTAGTTTTATAAGGAACCTCCATACTGTTCTCCATAGTGGCTGTATCAACTTACATTCCCACCAACAGCACAAGAGGGTTCCTTTTTCTCCACACACCCTGCAGCATTTATTGCTTATAGATATTTTGATGATGGCCATTCTGACTGCTGTGAGTTGATACCTCATTGTAGCTTTGATTTTCATTTCTCTAATGATTAGTGATATTGAGCATTCTTTCATGTGTTTGTTGGCAACCTGTATATCTTCTTTGGAGAAATGTCTATTTAGGTCTTCTGCCCATTTTTGGATTGGGTTGTTTGTTTTTTTGGTATTGAGCTGCATGAGCTGCTTGTAAATTTTGGAGATTAATCCTTTGCCACTTGCTTCATTTGCAAATATTTTCTTCCATTCTGAGGGTTGTCTTTTTCTCTTGTTTATGGTCTCCTTTGCTGTGCAAAAGCTTTTAAATTTCATTAGGTCCCATTTTTTGTTTGTTTGTTTTTATTTCCATTTCTCTAGGAGGTCAGTCAAAAATGATCTTGCTGTGATGTATGTCATAGAGTGTTCTGCTGATGTTTTCTTTTAAGAGTTTTATAGTGTTTGGCCTTACACTGAGGTCTTTAATCCATTCTGAGTTTATTTTTGTGTATGGTGTTAGGGAGTCTTCTAATTTCATTCTTTTACCTGTAGCTGTCCAGTTTCCCAGCATCATTTATTGAAGAAGCTGTCTTTTCTCCATCATATATTCTTGCCTCCTTTATCAAAGATAAGGTGACCATATGTGCATGGGTTTATCTCTGGGCTTTCTATCCTGTTCCATTGATCTATATTTCTGTTTTTGTGCCAATACTATACTGTCTTGATTACTGTAGCTTTGTAGTATAGTCTGAAGTCAGGGAGTCTGATTCCTCCAGCTCCCTTTTTCCTTCTCCAGATTGCTTTGGTTATTTGGGATCTTTTGTGTTTCCATACAAATTGTAAGATTTTTTTTGTCCTATTTCTGTGAAAAATGTTGTTGGTAGTTTGATAGGGATTGCAATGAATCTGTAGATTGCTTTGGGTAGTAGAGTCATTTTCACAATATTGATTCTTCCAATCCAAGAACATGATATATCTCTCCATCTGTTTGTATCATCTTTAATTTCCTTCATCAGTGTCATAGTTTTCTGGATAAGGTCTTTTGTCTCCTTAGGTAGGTTTATTCCTAGGTATTTTACTCTTTTTGTTGCAGTGGTAAATGGGAGTGTTTCCTTAATTTCTCTTTCAGATTTTTCATCATTGGTGTATAGGAATGCAAGAGATTTCTGTGCATTACTTTCGCATCCTGCTACTTTACCAGAATCATTGACTAGCTCTAGTAGTTTTCAAGTGGCATCTTTAGGATTCTCTATGTATAGTATCATGTCATCTGCAAACAGTGACAGTTTTACTTCTTCTTTTCCTACTTGGATTCTTTTTATTTCTTGTTCTTCTCTGATTGCCATGGCTAAAACTTCCAAAACTGTGTTGAATAATAGTGGTGAGAGTGGGCAACCTCGTCTTGTTCCTGATCTTAGAGGAAATGGTTTCAATTTTTCACCAATGAGAATGATGTTGGCTGTGGGTTTGCCATATATGGCCTTTATTATGTTGAGATAGGGTCCTTATATGCCTACTTTCTGGAGAGTTTTTATCATAAATCGGTGTTGAATTTTGTCTAAAGCTTTTTCTGCATCTATTGAGATGATCATATGGTTTTTCTCCTTCAATTTGTCAATATGGTGTATCACATTGATTGATTTGTATATATTGAAGAATCCTTGCATTCCTAGGATAACCCCAGTTAATCATAGTGTATGATCCTTTTAATGTGCTGTTGGATTCTGTTTGCTAGTATTTTGTTGAGGATTTTTGCATCTATGTTCATCAGTGATATTGGTCTGTAGTTTTCTTTCTTTCTGACATCTTTGTCTGCTCTCTGTATCAAGATTCTGGTGGCCTCATATAATGAGTTTGAGAGTGTTCCTCTCTCTGTTATATTTTGCAAGAGTTTGAGAAAGATAGGTGTTAGCTCTCCCCTAAATGTTTGATAGAATTCGCCTGTGAAGCCATCTGGTCCTGGGCTTTTGTTTGTTGGAAGATTTTTAATCACAGTTTCAATTTCAGTGCTTGTGACTGGTCTGTTCATATTTTCTATTTCTTCTTGGTTCAGTCTTGGAAGGTTGTGCTTTTCTAAGAATTTGTCCATTTCTTCCAGGTTGTCCATTTTATGGACATATAGTTGCTTGTAGTAATCTCTCATGATCCTTTATATTTCTGTGGTGTCCATTGTAACTTCTCCTTTTTAATTTTTAATTTTATTGATTTTAGTCATCTCCCTTTTTTCCTTGATTACTCTGGCTAATAGTTTATCAATTTTGTTTATCTTCTGAAGGAACCAGCTTTTATTTTTATTGATCTTTGCTATTGTTTTCTTCATTTCTTTTACATTAATTTTTGATCTGATCTTTCTGATGTCTTTCTTTCTGCTAACTTGGGCTTTTTTTGTTGTTCTTCTTCTTCTTTCTGTAATTGCTTTAGGTGTAAGGTTCGGTTGTTAACTTGAGATGTTTCTTGTTTCTTGAGGTAGGATTGTATTGCTATCAAATT
Organism: Aethalodelphis obliquidens; assembly: GCF_003676395.1. Lineage (NCBI taxonomy): Eukaryota > Metazoa > Chordata > Mammalia > Artiodactyla > Delphinidae > Aethalodelphis > Aethalodelphis obliquidens. Next base: position 4,993,207 of record NW_020837954.1, on the reverse strand, counting down.
CCCTCTTAGAACTGCTTTTGCTGCATCCATAGGTTTTGGTCCTAGTGCTTTTATAGTCATTTGTTTCTAGGTATTTTTTGATTTCCTCTTTGATTTCTTCAGTGACCTTTTGGTTATTTAGTAGTGTATTGTTTAGCCTCCATGTGTTTGTATTTTTTACAGTTTTTTTCCTGTAATTGATATCTAGTCTCATAGTGTTTTGGTCAGAAAAGATACTTGTTACAATATCAATTTTCTTAAATTCACCATGGCTTGATTTGTGACCCAAGATATGATCTATCCTGGAGAATGTTCCATGAGTACTTGAGAAGAAATTGTATTCTGCTGTTTTTGGATGGAATGTCTTATAAATATCAACTGAGTCCACCTTTTTTAATGTGTCATTTAAAACTTATGTGTCCTTATTTATTTTCATTTTGGATGATCTGTCCATTGGTGAAAGTGGGGTGTTAAAGTCCCCTGCTATTATTGTGTTACTATCAATTTCCCCTTTATGGGCTGTTAGCATTTGCCTTATATATTAAGGTGCTCCTATGTTGGGTGCATAAATATTTACAATTTTTATATCTTCTTCTTGGATTGATCTCTTGATCATTATGTAGTGTCCTTTTTTGTCTCTTGAAATAGTCTTTATTTTAAAGTCTATTTTGTCTGATATGAGAATTGCTACTCCAGCTTTCTTTTGATTTCCATTTTGCATGGAGTATCTTTTCCCATCCCCTCACTTTCAGTCTGTATGTGTCCCTTCGTCTGAAGTGGGTCTCTTGTAGACAGCATATATATGGGTCTTGTTTTGGTATCCATTCAGCCAGAGTGTCTCTTTTGGTTGGGGCATTTAATCCATTTACATTTAAGGCAGTTATCGATATGTATGTTCCTATTACCATTTTCTTACTTGTTTTGGGTTTGTTATTGTAGGTCTTTTCCTTCTCTTGTGTTTCCAGCCTAGAGAAGTTCCTTTAGCATTTGTTGTAAATCTGGTTTGGTGATGTTCAATTCTCTTAACTTTTGCTTGTCTTTAAAGATTTTAATTTCTCCATTGAATCTGAATGAGATCCTTGCTGGGTAGAGTAATCTTGGTTGTAGGTTTTTCCCTTTTATCACTTTAAATATGTCCTGCCACTCCCTTCTGGCTTGCAGAGTTTCTGCTGAAAGATCAGCTCTTACCCTTTTGGGTATTCCCTTGTATGTTATTTGTTGCTTTTCCTTTGCTGCTTTTAATATTTTTTTCTTTGTATTTAATTTTTGATAGTTTGATTAATATGTGTCTTAACATGTTTCTCCCTGCATTTATATTATATGGGACTCCCTGCACTTCCTGGACTTACTATTTCCTTTCCCATGTGAGGGAAATTTTCAACTATAATCTCTTCAAATATTTTCTCAGACCCTTTCTTTTTCTCTTCTTCTTCTGGGACCCCTATAATTCGAATGTTGGTGTGTTTAATATTGTCACAGAGGTCTCTGAGACTGTCCTCAATTCTTTTCATTCTTTTTTCTTTATTCTGCTTTGCAATAGTTATTTCCACTATTTTATCTTCCAGGTCACTTATCTGTTCTGCCTCAGTTATTCTGCTACTGATTCCTTCCAGAGAATTATTTTTTGTTTTTGCGGTATGCGGGCCTCTCACTGTTGTGGTGTCTCCCATTGTGGAGCACAGGCTCCGGATACACAGGCTCAGCGGACATGGCTCATGGGCCCAGCTGCTCCATGGTATGTGGGATCTTCCTGGACCGGGGCATGAACCCATGTCCCCTGCATTGGCAGGCAGACTCTCAACCACTGCACCACCAGGGAAGCCCCCAGAGAATTATTAATTTCATTTATTGTGTTGTTCCTCATTGTTGGTTTGCTCTTTAGTTCTTCTAGGTCCTTCTTGTATTTTCTCCATTCTATTTCCAAGATTTTGGATCATCTTTACTATCATTACTCTGAATTCTTTTTCAGGTAGACTGCCTATGTCCTCTTCATTTGTTTGCTCTGGTGGGTTCTTACCTTGCTCCTTCATCTGCTGCATATTTCTCTGTCTTCTCATTTTGTTTAACTTACTGTGTTTGGGGTCTCCTTTTTGCAGGTTGCAGGTTCATAGTTTCCATTATTTTTGGTGTCTGCTCCCAGTGGATGAGGTTGGTTCAGTGGCTTGTGTATGCTTCCTGGTTGAGGTGACTGGTGCCTGTGTTCTGGTGGGTGGGGCTGGATCTTGTATTTCTTGTGGGTAGGGCCACGCCTGGTGGTTTGTTTTGGGGTGTCTGTGAACTTTGTATGATATTAGGCAGCTCTCTGCTAATGGGTGGGATTGTGTTCCTCTCTTGCTACTTGTTTGGCATGGGGCGTCCAGCACTGGAGCTTGCTGGCTGTTGGGTTGAGCTGGGTCTTAGCGTTGAGATGGAGATCTCTGGGAGAGCTCTCACCTATTGATATTATGTGGGGCCAGTAGGTCTCTGGTGGTCCAATGTCCTGAACTCGGCTCTCCCACTTCAGAGGCCTAGGCCTGAGACCAGGGCAGGGCACCAAAACTCTGTCAGCCACATGGCTCAGAAGAAAAAGTAGCAAAAAAGATAGAAAAAAATTTTTTCTTTAAATTAAAAAAAAATTAAAATAAAAAATTAAAATATTAATAATAATAAAAAAAGAAGAAAGCAACCAAACCAATAAACAAATCCACCAATGATAACAAACTCCAAAAACTACACTAAGATATATATAAAAATCAGAAGCCAATCAGTCGTAGTCAGCAAACCCCTAGGCTACAGTTGCTCCCAAAGTCCACCACCTCAGTTTTGGGATGATTCACTGTCTATTCAGGTATTCCACAGATGCAGGGTACATCAAGTTGATTGTGGAGATTTTATCCACTGCTCCTGCGGCTGCTGGGAGAGATTTCCCTTTGTCTTCTTTAAATTATGAAAACAGTCAAACTTATGAAATAAGACTAATTATATAAGAATTGACATAGAGAAAATCAGGAATCTGGAAATTGTGTGACAGGATCTTAGAGCTCTAATTCTGATGAAAGGGTGATAATAATGAATTTTTCTGTGTAAAAGAGGAAGAAATAGAAATAAAATAAAACAAGATGGTGACCACTGTTAAATGAATAGGATTTCCAATGCCTTTGAAGAAATCAGGATCTTTGAGCTTATAACTGGCATATGCACACCAAGAAAGTAGAAATAAAACACATCTCAATACAGTTACGATGCAGGAACAGAGACAGCACTGAGAGGAGTAGATGACAACCCAGTGGGAACAAGACTATTTTTCTGGCTGATAAATGCTTTGAGGACAGGTTAAAGGAAAAGAAAGATGAGATATACAGACCACTGAAGCTACCTCAAGGAGAGTGTAAAGCCAGATGGTGAGCTGCACATAAAAATGATGGCCAGGACAAACTGCAGGTATATGACCCAAACAGTACAGGCAGTGTAGCTCTAGCTTCATGTGCCACACCCAAGGAAGGGATCAAACCTTCTTTGCTGCAGGTGAGTGTGAAGGACATGGTATTATAACTATTGATGATATTCAGGGATGTACAGTGCTATAGGCTGTCTGATCATATGTTTGATATGTGATGTCTATTATACTGAGCTACTTAAAACTTTTAAACTACTGAAAGTTAATTAATTGACTTGCTGAATTTAAAAGAAATACATTTCATGTACAGAAAATTTGGGAAATTTGAAAATCATGAAGGTAAAAATCATCATTATCATGGAACCGTTTTCCCAGATATTTTAGATTCCATGTTTCATCATTTCAACCACAATCTGCAAAATTTATAATGCCTATTGTTCTTTTGTACTTTCAACACACCTGCCTGGCAAAACCATAGAGCTGGATGAATCTAATTATCTGCCTTCTCTAAACTTGCACCTGGATAGTTAAACCCAACTGCCAGTGTGCATTTATGGCTTAATATTGACCAGATTTTCAAACTTTCTGGCAACCATTCTATTTCTTCTAGTCAGGTGCTTCTCTCATTCTTCGAAATGACTATTTCAAATGTATTCTACTTTCTTCAACCCTCCATTCTCCCTTCTTTTCAGAAGATGACACTGTCTCCACTTTAGAAAGTAAACAAGCCAGAACATGGGGGGAAACTCAAAATTCCATGTCCATATTTGCAAAGCAGACTATCTCTGCCCTCATCCTATCCTCTTTTATATTTTTTTGCAACACCCATACCTGGGCTCTCCCTACACCCACTAACGGCCCTTCCTCAGCATTTGTACATACTTAATTCTGTCAGCTCGTAAAAAGCATATACATACTTTCTCCTCAAGCCTACACCCTTTCCTTCTACTCTTTTCTTGCTTTTACAATGAAATGTAATTTGATAGATGAAATGTATCAAAAAATATTTCTTCTCCATTCACTTACTTCCCCCTGCACTCCTCCAGAAACAAATTGCAACATAATATGGATCACCATTCAACTGAAATCTCTCTTGCTAAGATGTCAATCATTCTAAGGTACACTTTTCTATCTTTGATATTCCATTAATTTCTTTACATCTGAATACACTTTGGTACGCTGATCACTTCTTCCTTCTCAATTCACTTTCTTTGGTTTCTGTGGCACTTACTGTCCTGGTTTTCTTCTACTCCATGTGTTCTCTCAATTTCTTTTGTTGACTTGTCCACTAAATAAATGTGTCATTGTGGGAGTTTTTAAAGACTCTTTCTGAGGTTCTCTTCTTATGCATGGCATGCAATGCTATATAAATACTTGTATGTATAAATACAAGTATTTCATGCTCCCCTTTAAATTCCAATTCCAAATAGCTTTCTAATTGTCATCTCCAGATGAATTTCTTTTAGATACTCAAACTCAATTCCTCAAAAGAAATCTATATTCTCTACCCCTCAGACTTATTTTCTATCCAGCTTCAGTTCCTATCTCAGTCCACAGTACTCAAGTATTCAAGCAAAAGACTTGAAAATCACTCACCTCATCTCTTTAAATGCTGAAATCCAATCTTTTTACCTTGGTGATGTCATTTCCTAATTACCTTTCTAATTATCGACTTATACCCATCTCTACTACCTTGATCATCTACCCCAAGCCACCTTTATTTCTCTTCTCTACTCCTTTAGTAACCTCTCCAAAAACATGCCATATTTTGTTCATGCCTAAAGCTTCTAAATATATCTTTGTTTCTCTTAAGGATAAAGACTTAAGTCCTTAAAAAGAAATCCAATCACACCAATCAAGCCTCAGCTGCCTTCTTTGTGGCAGACATCATGGCTTGGATAACCCACAACTTTTTCCAACACAATTCTTCCTTGTTGGAAAAGCTACTCCCTTTACCAGCCTGTCTTGCTACTGCAAAGCTTTCCACATAAACATTTTTCTATATTTTATGTATATATAAAGTAAAAGTAAAATTACCATACATATGTATGTATGTATTACCATTACATATGCTGTCTCTGGGGGTGGGTTCTTAAGATGTCATTTAAGAATCTAAGAAACCATAAGATTGTTTTATTTTCCTGATTTAAAAAGGGTTGTCACTCCCTTCTTTCCTTGAAAGTGGAAATGATAGTTGGATACAGTGACCATCTTGAAGATATGAAGCATTTAAAAGGGCAAAAGCCAAACATTAAGAATGGCAAAGTCAAAAACACACAAATAGCCTAGGTAGCTCATGACATATGTGAGCAGGTAAACCAATGAGAGGGTAATTTCTTTTGATGTGAGAAAAATGAGCCTCTTTTTATAAAAAGACTCTAAAAGTTACTTGCTGTAAACACATTCCCAATAATACATCATCAGATCTCATAGCACTTTCTCCTTGGCTTTCAGCTTCAGACATATGATAATTTAAAATATATATATATATATACTAACTGAGGCACAATTTAAGAGGTAAATGCACAGACCCTACATGTACTCCTTGGCCTGTGATTCCTACCACATTGGCCTTTCAGACTGTCAACTGTCTCCTCCATGGAGGGAGACCTCCTGGTTCTACTTGGGTTCCCACTCATTTCACTGTGGCCTAGACAGTCTCTCCAGCAATTGTAGGGCTCATTTTGTTTCCCTGTCTCAGGAATCACTGTTCTTCCCTACCTGATACCCAATGTCTGAAACCTGTTTTTATCTATTTTTAGTTGTTTCAGGTAGAAGGGTAAATCCAGGTCCTATTATGTTATATTGCCCAGAAGTGGAGGTTCACATTTAACATGATTTAAGTCTGCCATCATACTATTAAATTTCGAATCATATCATTTACTTTTGTTCTCTCCCTGAGCGTGATGGGCATAGTGAGAGTTTCCCTAATCCTAGGATGGACAGTTGACAAGCGTACTTATACAGTGAAAGAATATACTCCTACTAGGTGTGTCTTTGGTCTGTGCTAAGATAGGAACACTCTTGTATACTGTGGAAAGGTGCAGAATATTAAAGTCTATTGACTATTTCTTATGGCCTCAGCCAAGGTACCACAAGATTGACAAGCTCAAATCCACAGGGGCTCATGTGCAAGAGCAGGGAGAAAATAGCAGGGTAATTTTTAACTTTGTTAAAAGACGTGTTTTGTCTTGTGGTATAGGATTTGAAACCAATTGGGGAGAAGCAGATTATCATGTATGGGGCCAGATTTCCTTGCAACCTCCAATTAGTGTGCTAATAACGAAATGATGGGCCTGTGGCCATTTGAGTGAGACAGAAGAGCAAAAATTTCAGTGAAATCTGACTACCCCACATATCAACTCTTGCTGTTCCCAGTCTCTTGGAATGATGTATCCCTTTGTAAAGTAAAATCAAATCTAATGCATCTACTAGGTCTGAGTTAACATCACAAAGTATATGAGTTTGAAAATGCTGGACTTTCCCAGGTATAGATTCCCAATTATGCCCAGAGAGGGCAACAACTGGAAACAGATTAGGTGGGTACAGCCTCAGATAATGTGTTTTTAAAATGTGCATGATTCCAGAAGATTTCTAGTTTTGCTTTCCACACAAAATTCTCAGAAATGAAAATCATAGACAAATGACAGAAGTTTTATGGGAGTTATGTTGTCCAAAAAATCAGTTCTGGTAAAAAGCTACATTCTCTTACAGTAAAGCCTTTAAATACCCAACCCCTACAGAGAAGCTTACTGCCTGAAGGTCCTTGTATTAGTTTGTATTGAGGCTCAACTTCATCCCTGTCCTTTCAAAATCTTGTTTTATACTCCAATATTAGCAATTAAATTTACCTATGTCCCTCTAAAGAAGTTGGAGATGGGTTTCACTCCTTCTACTAAAAAAAGATTTAATACTTTCCATTTCTAATTTTTATTTGTATGTTCTGTTAATTAAATTTACATTTACCGGAATTTCGTTTTAGATTTGATTAAAGTAGCACGGCTCTCAGACTTATCAATTATAGTTTTTCCCCCCTATTTTCTTCTGTATTGTAATTTTTCTTCCTTATAATTCCATTTTAATTTCTTGTATATTTCTTTCTCTAATTACCATAGCTGAAAGTAGTTTTGTTCTTTAAATAACTGAAGCATGTAATATTGTGATTTTACTTCTAAATACAGCTTTAGTTGTTCAATTTTGACACAATAGGTTGGTTTTCCTAAATATCTTTCATTGCATATTTGATGCCTTGATATGTTTCAGAAAGGCATTTTTCTAATTTGAAATTTTTGGTATATTTTTAATAATATATTGACACAATATGTAGCTCTTATGCATTTTTTTGTATTGGTATTTTAATCTAAGAACATGTGCATGTTCAATAAAGCTTGATTCTTGAAAATGATTCAGTGAAGTTACAGAACTTACTAAAAATACAATTCTCTTCTATTTTATTCTTTATGGCTTCTAGTTCCCTTCTGTATCTTTGTCTATTTAAGATTCCATAGACTAATACTGGTATACTGATATTTTTCCCAGGGACTTATTTCCTGCCAGTTCACCATGAATTTTACGTCAGTGTCTTTCATACTGTAGCAAAAGTAACCTCCCTTCTGACCTGATGATGCTTAGGCCAGGTTTTAAAGTTTATGGTCTGAGGTTATATTTATATAATTTGATATCACAATCTTACTTTACATTCTCTATATTTATGCCTCTTTTTTTAGTTTTTTCCTATTTTTTTTTATTGTGGATTTTTTTTTTCTTTTTCCCTGGATAGAATACATCCAGACCTCTGTGGTTTTGAGTTTTCACATTTGCCCCATAATTTTTAGTCTCTCTTTTCTTTTTTCCCAAGATTTCACAATTTCTTTGGTATTTGTTGAACAAATACTTTAAAAAGTTTAAATTTATTCTGATTCAAATAGTAATTATTTTATCATTTCCTCCTAATTTAATAATAACACTCCTCTTTAATGTTGTAGAGAATTTTTTTTTTAAGTAAAGCCAAGAGCTCCTTTTTTTTTCTTTTCTTCATCATTCTTCACTCAGCCTTGACTGAAAAGAGATGTTTCTGGGCCTTTTTTTTTTGCACCAGACTATATATATATATATTTTTTCCTCACTGCCCTACTTCCTACTGATAAATCCCTCCTCTCAGATGTGAACCATGAGGCTAAGTGGATGTACACAATCTCAAACCAAATTTCTGGTTCCCCACAGATAATGACAGATCCAGGTTTTATGTAGCCTGAAGCTTTTACAGTTTTAGGGGTCCTCTTTAAGAAAAAGAATACAAAATTGAAAATATAAAATGAGTTACAAAATTGATAGAGTAATTAGAATAAGTAAATGAAGAAATCAAAACAAAGTATTAGCACCTTGGAAATCTGAGTATCTTTCTCTTTAGTTAACTTACCAGAAATTTTACACAGAAATGCCTTCTGATTGCAAGTTGCTTTCCGTTCCCTCTCCCATTCTTTCACCACCACCAGCACCCCTGCCCCATTAGAACACTCTCCTTGCTAGTCAAAGTGTGACCCATGGACCAGAAGCAAGAGAATTTGTTCAAAAGGTAGAACCTTAGGCCACTGCTCAGACCTACTCAATCAGAATCTGCATTTTGACAATATTCCCAGGTGATTCATGTGCACATTAAAAGTTAGGAAACACTGCATAACCCAACCAAATCCCAGGATCTAAATTGCCTCTGCAAGCAAAGTGCCCTGAACTTAATGAAGCAGACATCTGTGGAAATCAGCTTTGTGGTAAATATAATTTCGGCTCTCTCCTATTGCTTAGCCTTCTTGCTATGAGGGGAGTTTATTTCTAAGTAACACAGGACATTTATTGTTCTGCAAAGGCACTAATGCAGTACAAGAAAGCTTATTACCTGCACATGCATGTATTTCACTGAGGGCCCTTCCAGCCTCTGTCCTAACAACTGCTTATTTCACATTCCAGGATGCAAAGATGACAAACAAAACTGAATTTTCTTAGCAGCAGATTCCCTCTAGGCAGTTAGAGGAGTTCATTAGATGAATGATTTGATAAACTTGATCTGAATTGGGCCTGCAGGGCCTGTAAGTCCTCAAATAGGTCTAGTTAGAAAAAGGAAAGCTAAGGATATTGTCTTATGGGGAATACTCTGGAAGGAAAGAGAGGGGGCTAGTGGCTACTCATAAAAGAAGAATGTGGGGGACAATATAAACCCCCAATGAGATGTTTTGCTAGGCTGTTTGCTTTCTAGTATGTGGCATAAATTCTCTTCTGTGTCCCCAAGAATCTTCTGTAGAGTCAACTTCGCGTCCTAGTGCTTTTTTGGAGTAGATTTTCAGGAGAAAAATTGCTGGGCCCTGCTGTGAAGTTGACATAAAGCAAAACCACGGGCTGTGCACAGGAGGGTAGCTGCCTGTAGGTTACTTCATGCACTGTGGCCTCTCCCCTCCAGCCTGGTCTTTGTTAGAGGACTGAGTAATATGTAACTGGATGCAGAGTCCTACTGATGAGTCTGGGGACCGATGAGTGCTCACTGTGTCAGAAGGTACTCTGCTCTAAGGGAAGGGCTAGACACACTGAGGTTTCTGAGTGTTTCAGTCAAAGAATCCTCATCCTTTTTACCTTATTTACCGTAAATTTAGTATTTCATGGTTTAAAACCTGATAGATTGTTCTAAGAGTCTGGCAGAAGCTGGGATATTTATTGCTATTTGTGTTCCTGTTAACTTTGTATCTCTGATGTCATCCTGATTCTATCAATGGATGATTCAGGAAAGATAATCAGGTGCCACTTACTTGCTAGAGTATCTTTAATTAAACTCTTTGAAATAACTTTATGGTAGGAAAACTTGCCTAGTAATTGCAAGAATTTTCTGGAATTTTTATAAAGAGGAATGTGTCAATTTATAATATTTTCTGAAACTATTTATGGAAATTTCGTATGGAAAAATCAGCTCTGATAGAAATGGGTTTCTTTTTTTTAATGGAGAAACAGATTTTACTTCTGTCAACTGTATACTGGGTCACAGATGGTGTTTCATCATCTGTCTGAAGTATTCATTTCGTTCATCTGTTCTTTTAATGAGTTGAACTATTTCTTTTCCCTTTTTCCTTGATTCCTTCTCTTGCTGTTCCAGCAGTGCCAACTTTCCAATGAAAAATGGATGGCAGACAAAATTGATGGCCATTTTCAAACTCTTTCACACTTTGCAAAGTGCCCCTCAACAACCAAGAGAAGATTCATGGTACAGGAAGTCTTTTCTGTCCCATATCAGGGAGAAGTTTCCTAGCCATTTCTTCACTGGGTGGTAGCAGAAGTTGATATGAATTTACTGATTAGACAGAGAAATACATACATGGAAATACATACTTTTGCCGTTGCTTCTCAGAAGGTGGTTTATTTTAGCACAGTTGCTGGGTGTGCTTTTTCTCCTGGGTGTGATAATCTAAATTATTTTTTATATAAGAGTAAGTTATTTTTTTTTAGTATTGAATATTTATTGCTATACATTTGAAGCTTTACTTTTTCTTGTCTTTACTGTTTTCAGATGGAAGTTATCTGCTACCAAAAGAAGGATGCTAATATTTAGGTATGATTTTGTATATCCTTTTTTTGATAAATAAGAAATAAACATTTTATATCTGTGTTAATGCTAATGGGGAGAAAACAGCTCTCCAATTGTTATGTCCTTTCTTTCTCCACAGTCCGTGACAAGTTAACAAAATGGCATTTTATAATCAAAACAAGTGTCCTGAATAAGGTCTTTTGAGTGTTGTTTGTATTATCTCTGGATAGTGTCTTTTCAAAGATTATATTCAGATGGCACATAATCATCAATTCTAAATAGCATAGCATGGGTCTTAGCAGCAGGTTACAAAAGAATGTCCATCTACATAAACAATATTTTGAATACTTTGAGGAAAGAGTTCCGTATTATTTCAGATTAGAGGTTTATCTTTTATTATTAAAAAAAAATTATCACAGAAAATTTTCAAATATCAAAAAAATGAGAGAACAGTATAATGAATCATGATGTATTCACTATACAGTTCCAATAAATATATTTTGCCAATTTTATCATCTCTATCTCATTTTTGTAATTTGATATTTTCAAGCAAATCCCAGGCAACCATTTTTTTACCTTTAATTCTTTAGTAAATATTTCTAAAGACACAGTTATAAAATGTAACTATAATGCTATCACACTCACCAAAACTAATTTATTAAAATCATCTAGTACAGACTACATTCAAATTTCCAAGACTGCCTCACAAACGTCTGTTTATAGTTGATTTGTTTAAATTAGGCTCAAACAAGGTGTTCACACTGCATTTTGTTTCACTGTTTTTTGTCTCCTTTGCTCCATAACAATCCCATCATTTTCTTAGGCCATATCTTTTCTTTTTCCAGTTTTATTGTGCAATAATTGACGTAATCACTGTAGGAGTTTAAAGTGTACAGCATAATGATTTGACTTACCTATACTGTGAAATGATTACCACAGTAGGTTCAGCTAACATCCAACATCTCATATAGATACAATAAAAATAAAAGAAAAATCTTTTTCCTTGTGATGAGTACTCTTAGGATCTACTCTTTTTACAAGTTTCCTATGTATCACACAGCTGTGTTTGCTATAGTCATCATTTATAAGTGGAAGTTTGCACTTTTGATCACTTTCCTCCAATCTTTTCTTTCCTCTAATGCTGTAATGTTTAAGAACCCAATTTTAAGACCATTTGAACTCAGGAATGTCTCACATTCTGGATTTGGGTGACTGATTGCTTGTTCTGTTGTACAAATTGTCCCTTTATCCTTCATTCAACTTATTATTGTAGGGATAGTGAGGAAGAGTTTCAGTACTTTTTTTTTAACTAAGAATACTATACAGATAGTGCTATGTATTTTGTATTCCATCATGTCAGGAGGCAGGTGATCTCTAGTCATCCCATTGATTCGTCAGTGGATTTGTATGTTGTCCATCTCATCTCCCCTTTCACTTTCACATTAGTCTTTAAAAATACTGTCAAAGCAACCAGGACATTAAACTGCATTTGATCTTACATGTGTTTTTCACAAACTGTAAGTTCCTTGAAGTCAAGAATAATATTATATTACTATTTGTGTTTCTGATGCCTCACCTTATCTTAACATTTTTTATGGATAATTGAACATAAGAATAAATTAACAGAAAAACAAGTCAGCCCTGTTTGTTCTTTGTCAATTGTTTTACATACCCAAGGAATAATAGAAAAAAATCAGATACGTAAACAGTTCCAAAATACAGGAAAGAGATATTATACTACGAAATAATTCCACAAATAATAACAAACTGATCGTCAAAATAAACTATACACACATGAACTAAAAGACAATTTATACACATATATGCATAAATACAAATATGCATATATTTTTAAAAAATAAATAAAATACTAGTAACTTTAAATTGGCAACAACTGAGAAAACAATGGATCATTGTCAAATTATATTTACCCTAAAAATGAAAGAATGGCTCAATTAAAAAAAAAAAAACTATTGATGTAGAACAGCACACCAATCAAAGAGAAAAAACTACTAGATTATTTTTCTTTAGATATGAAAAAAAGACATTTGATAGAATTTACATACCCACAGTATTTAAAGACCCTTTAAAGGATAGTCTCTTAATAAATGGTGCTAGGGAAACTGGACAACAATTTGCAAATGATGAAACTGAATCACTATCTTACACCATACACAAGTATCAACACAAATAGATGAAAGACTTGAACATAAAACCTAAAACCATAAAATTCCTAGGAAGATCATAGGGGCTAACCTCCTTCATACTGGTCTTGGCAATGATTTTTTTGGATTTGACACCAAAAGCAAAGGCAACAAAAGCAAAAATAAGCAAGAGGAACTACATCAAAATAAAAAGCTTCTGTACAGAGAAGGAAACCATATGTGGTGATGGTTGTTAACTAGACTTATTGTGGTGATCACTTAATAATATTTACAAATATGGAATCATTATGTTGTATACCTGGAACTAATATAATGTTGTATGCCAATTATATCTCAAAAAATATAGAAATCACATTTTGAAAAGCCTCAACATGTGATAACTGATTTTGTCATAAAAGACTTGAAAACACTGAATTTTTTATTTTTTGAGTCTTTTCAATTCCAATAGCTTTAATAAATGCTGAACACAGAGTGAGGCAGAATGATTTAACTTTAAGTTAAATCACTAAACATTTTAAGATTCATCTACCGCTAAGGAGCCTTAAATATATGTTCCAATTTGTTTCTCATGCCATAGATTTTTGTAAACATACTGAGTAATTCAAAAACTAAATGCCAATCTTGAAAACAATCTGAATTTTTTCATTTTAACAAATAATAACAATTTCATAATATTGAGTCAACTATTTATGCTTTAATTTCTTAACTTAGTAACTATATTTTCTAAGTAACAGACTCCCTGAGCAGTTTTATTTATGATAACCCTCCAGACACTGACAGGTTATAATTCTGTGTCATTTATTGTGAGCTTAAAATATGTTTAAATATACAAGATGCTTAACCTATGTAATCATAGGGCGTATGCAAATTAAACAACTGGAACTCCATTTCTTACCTAACGGATTGGTAAAAATCCTAAATTTGGCAATATACACTGAAGAACCTTGATTAATGCAATTTTGAAACAAAACTGTGAAATAACTCATTATATTAATAAACTGACTGTAAGCAGAAAAAAATTTCTCCAAATTTCTCAGAACTCATTGTATCCATCTCATTTCGATCACACCCTTTCTTTTTGCAATCCTAGATTTATACATGCCTTAGGCCTGGTAACTTTCTGGCCCTTGTACTGGAAATTAACCTAACCTTTCTGACTCCGTCTCCATCTCCTGTGTTGAGACAAATTCCGCTCTTCACAAGAATAAAGATAAATTACGCTGCACCACTTCTCTTACCTACCAGGCAATGTGTCTAATCATTTCTACCACATGAATATTTCAGCAATCTGTCATTCATTGTAATTAAAAATCTGATATCTCAAATCTATATTTCACTTCAATGTTGGTTTTAGCTTTTCCTTTTTACCCAGAACTTCTGTTAATGAAAAAGTAGGCTGATTATTTCTCCCTTTGCTTTTTCTTTTTTATCTTCTTGAAGGAATCAAATGAGTTTTAAACTGTCTAGTGTAACCGAGCAGGATCCTATGGGGCCTTCCCAGGACAGGACTATCCCCTACCCCATGTCCTCTGCCTGCCTTTTGTCTGCAGAAAAATTTTAGTCAAAGAATAAATGTAATCAGAGAAGTGAAAAAATGCAGAAAGAAAGGAAAACAGTCAAGCAAGACAAAACAATAACACTTTAGCCATTAAACAAAGTCAAGGACCTTTAGTTCTTCCTCAAGGACTACAGATAATATTCTGACCCACGTTCTTCGAGCTGTTTTGCAGACACTGAAACACCCACCAGGTAGAAGTTAACTGTATGCTGCCAACAAGCACGTAGACCCCAGACCAGTTGAAACCAGAAGGTTGATATTGCTGCCTCCCACTTACCTCACCACCAACCAATCAGGAAAATGTCCACGAGCTGATCACACACCCCACAAATCCCTTCCCTCACCCTGTCTTTATAAACCTTTCCCTAAAAGCCTTCGGAGAGTTCCGGTCTTTTAAGCACTAGCTTCCTTGGACTCCTTGCTTGGTGCCCTGCAATAAACGCTGCATTTTCCTTCACCCCACACCCCAGTGTCAGTAGATTGGCTTTACTGTGCATGGGCAAGTGGACCCAAGTTTGGTTTGGTAACATAAGGTTGGGATGGCAGAGTTAGAATATGGCTAATCCACAGACTGGATAATCATTTGACCAGCCTCTCATTATTCAAATGACAGAACATCACAGACTTGAAGCCAGTCATTTGTTCTCACCTGATATCTGATTAGAAGCCTCAAATCCCTACATAACAGATGTGTGGTTCCAGGAGGCCTCATCAGCAATCAGGAATGTTCCTTCTTGCATCTGTCTGACTTGGCTTCAGGACTCCTGCTGCTGCCAGACAAGAGTATTCAAGGCACTACGAATGCCAGGGCAGAGAAGAGAGATACTTAAATATCACCAGAGAAAGTTTTCAATATCAGAAACAAAAGAGTAAGGTTAGGGAGGATGGGAGGGAGACGCAAGACAGAGGGTATATGGGGATATATGTATACGTATAGCTGATTCACTTCGTGACACAGCAGGAACTAACACACCTTGTAAAGCAATTATACTCCAATAAAGATGTTAAAAAAAAAAAAAAAAGAGTAAGTTACTCTAGACGTCTTGTTAGAAAAATGATGCAAACGGCAATTCTAATTACTGGTTATGAATATCTGCAGAGTGGGAGCACATTATGCTATGTAAAGTTTTTTATTATACAAATTTCCTTTCTGATCTCACTTTTATTTTGGTGTGAAATAGGTATATTCTTACATTCCTGTTTTGCCTACTCTCTGTGTACTGCCATGACTGGAAGGATACGCTGACTGATGATATGAAAGGGTAAGTTATGAAATGGGTGAGTGTAAGTTAATAGAAAATATTGTATTGTATATGGGAGGTATTTCTTGATTTATCAGATGACCCAAGTACTTTTATTAATAGAAAGTATAGAAATAAAAGGCAGAAATTAGAGAAGGTATAGCCATCTACACCCTCTTTACAATTTACATATAGTCAGGACTCTGAATATAACCGTTTATAGTTTTCTACAGACCTATCTCTTCTTGGGGGTTTCATTACTGCCATCATCTTGGTAGTAAAATAAATATGAAGGAAAACCCTCATTTCTTATCACATAATCCCTAAATTATTGATATATCTTGCAAACCATGTGTGCCAAGCAAATAGCTCACTGTGGCATAAAGATAAAATTATTTGAAACTGTTCTGCACCACCCAATAGCTGTCTGGCTGGGGCTAACATCTCTTAGCCTCAGTTAACACAAAAGAAAAGTACAATGAATAACATCTACCTTCGGAATACATAGATGAAACAGATAAACCACAGGGCCTGGCAAATATTGATAGATCTTAAATTTTAGCAACTTTTCCCCTCTATTTTCCTTCTTCTGTCTTACTTTGAATTATTTTGAGCTGTTGCTGAGGGTATCTTATGTGATGATACTTTAACTGCCAAGTTCTTTATAAACTTCAACAGAGTTGCATTTTGGCAAAAAGGAAGCCTGAAATAGAGATGGTATTCGATAATCAAAACATTCACTTCTCTCTACTCACCACCACTTCATCTTCAGAGCTCAATTTGGTCAAAATATTTAAAAAAAAATTAATGATGTCTGTGATTAAAACAACCCAATATTATCATAAATTCCCTGTTTTTATAAACAAAAAAGATAAAGAGTTAACAAATTTGTATTCATTTACCTATCTCTAATCAATTTGTGTATTTCCATGAATATCTAACTTTAATAGTTTTTAAAAAGAATATATGTAGTATACTCTTTTTTTACACTTTATCTGCAGTTTTTCTTCCTTGTATATAAAGAGTGCCAATGAAAGAAAAAAACAGAAAGTTTATGTAAGTTTGGAGTTTATTATTAGTTTAGAAGTTAATCTCATGAATTCCTTTAATAATTTGCCTTCAAATTTTACTTGGGTCAAATTAATACCCCCAATATAAAACAGCATCATATGCTTCAGATTGTTCATAAAACAAGTTTTAGAGAGAAAACATCTGCTTTTATGATTTTCTTTTCTTTAACATCTTTACCCATAAATGAGTTTCAGTAGGGTGAATGCAGAAAGGACTTGGCTGAATTTGGACTAAAATTCTATTTCTGAGAACTCCCCTTTAAAAAAAAAAGGCACAGCTAAAAATGAATAAAACAGCTTTGGTTTAGATTGCTTGGAAATCCTCCCCTCTGATGCAATTACTGGATGAAATAGACATTAAGCTCAGAGGAGTTCTTCACTCAGTCTCTTTTGCTTCTTGCCTCTGTGAGGGACTGTTTTTCTGATGCCATTATTGGCAGCTCGCCACATTGCACCTGCTGATCCACCTGCCTCTCACTGGTGTGCAGTATTTAAAATCTTACGCAATTAAAGTAAATGAGTTTAAAGGGCTGGATTTGCACTGTGCCTCCTGGGGAGCTGTTGTTCATCCTTAAAAGTGCCTGATGATAGTTTGGGAAGCACTGCTGCTGGCCTGGCCCTGGGGTGCTGAATTGCTCCCCTTTGAAGAACTCTGTGGTGAATCCCCTCATAAGGATGCTAAATGGTGAGGAAGCATAAAGAGAAACATTTTGTACCCTAGGAATCCAGTCTTTATAGAATGAGACTAGGCAGCAAAAGAAAGATTGCAAACTAACTAGAACCATCTAAACTGTTTCTTGATAAAATATAGCTCTTTATCTTCACCTATTTTACTTTGTATTTATGAATTTAGTTTTAATTATTTCCTGCAAAGCTGTGTACAAAATGTTCAGTAAAGACATCTCAAAATGGAAAAGATATCTGATTATCAGGATACCTTTTAATGTCTCATCATTTTCATGGTTGTCATAATCATTCCCTGGCGCCTATCTTTCTACTAGGTATGATGTGAAGTAAATTAAAATGAAGTGGTTTATTTTAGTGCATTCTCTTCTTTTGCATAAGAAGTTTGAGCATATCTAGGGGCGTTGGTTCAGACCACAAAGCCATGCTTTTAAAGCGAGTTAAATTATTTATTCGCTGAAAATACTTTTAGATGCTGGGCACTGGCATATGGGAGCTACAAAAAGAAAATGTTCTAGAATTTAAGGAATTTGACATTAGTGATAAGTGGTCATAGAAAATTGATTCTTTCAATCTACAGACATTTTATGACTTTCTGGTCCCTCAAAAGGTACCAGGCACTAGTTACAAGAGAAACACATAAAAAGATATATACAGGACTTCCAGTTTCTGACCTGGCATATACGGAGCTTGGAAATAATCACTCTGATTCTCACAAGAAATAAGCTGAACTGAAAATCAACAACTCTTCTTAGATCCACCAGAAGATTAAGGTCACAACGGAAAAAACACTGCCCCCAAAATTGAACAGACAGGCGGATGGAAAGACTCAAAACTTAGCAGAACAGAAATCTCCACAGGAACCTGTACTGGGCTAGACAAACCTGTGATTGACTAATGGCTGGAGGTTCAGTGTGGGCATGTCTGAGAGTTAAAAATTCCAGGGGGCAGGGGATAGTCTTAGGGAGGTCCTGCACTTTTATTAGTTTTACCTTCAGGAGCCCTACAGGTTCTCACAGTAAAGATCAGAGAAAAATAAACTTATGCTTCCAGCAGGAGAAGAGGAAAGTAGCCATTCTGAAATACTCCCAGAATATTTTATTCTTCTTAACAAGGACTCCCCTCAAGATAAATTATTTTACCAGAGCCTAACTGACCTTGGCAAAGGGAAAAACCAACTCCAGCCACTTCCTGCTTCCAAGTGGGGGAAAGGAAATACCTAACTTTACCACCACATCAGTAGAGCTCCTGTATAATAATGGAGAGAAATGTACATCTTAGGCTTTATTTAAGCACACTCTAGGGAAACTCACACACAACAGAGGAAACCAAAAAAAAAAAAAAAAAAGATATCAGAGGAAACTTTACCTCTGATAACTACACCTACAGTAAACACAGCCTAACCTCTAGCCAGATAAACATAAAACCTCGCACTAAAGGCATGTTTATCTCAGCTCCTTTCACAGTACGTGTTACGCTTTCAACAAAAATTTGCAAAGCACACTAAAATACACAAAACATACAGAAGAGACAGAACACGCATCAGAACCAGATTCAGATATGGTAGACATGTTGAAACTATCCTATCAGGAACTTAAAACAACTATGGTTAATATTCTAAGGGCTCTAATGGGAAAAGTGGACAGCATGTGAGAATATATAGGTAATGTAAGCACAGAGATGGAAACTCTTAGAAAGAATCAAAAGGAAATGCTAAAAATTAAAAACACTGTAACCAAAATGAAGAATGCCTTTGATGGGCTCATTAATATACTGAACACAGTCAGGGAGCTTGAAGAAGCTTGAAGAAATGTCAATAGAAACTCCCACAATGTAAATGCAAAAAGAAATATAAAATGAAAAAGATATAATAGAATATACAAAACCTGGGATAATTACAGAAGTTGTAATGTACACATATTGGTAATATCAGAAGGAAAAGTAAGAGAGAAAGGAACAAAAGTAATATTTGAGCTTGAGATTAAAATATATATACTGCTATATTTAAGATACATAAACAACAATGATCTATTGTATAGCACAGGGAACTATATTCAGTATCTTGTAATAACCTACAATGGAAAAGAACCTGAAAAAGAATATTATATATATATGCCTGAATCACTTTGCATTACACTTGAAACTAACACAACATTGTAAATTAACTATACTTCAATAAGAATTAAATTAAATTAAATTAAAAAAGAAATACTTGAAGCAATGATGACAAACCACAGACCCAGAAATTAAAGAGAATAAGCAAAAAAATTCCAAAAAAGAAAAAAATCTATATATAGGCATACCGTATTCAAACTGCAGAAAATCAAAGACAGAGAGGAAATCTTTAAGAAGCTGGGGATGGGGAGGTGGGGATAGACCTTGCCTATAAAGGTCCAAGAGTAAAAATAACACTGGACTTCTTTTCAGGAACTATACAAACAAGAAGTGAGTGGAGTGAAATGTTTAAAGTGTTGAAAGAAAAAAACTAGAAATCAATAACAGATAGATGGAAAACACCAGAATACTTGGAGATTAAACAACACACTTCTTAAAATATGAGTCAAAGAGAAGTATCAAGAAATATTTTTAAATATTTTAAAGTAAACAAAACAAAATTTGTGGGATGAATTAAAAAAATCAGTGCTTAAAGGAAAATTTATAGCAACAAATGCTTGTATTAGAAAGACGAAAGATTTAAAAATCAATCATTTAAACTTACACCTTAGAAAACTAGAAAAAGAAGAGCAAATAAATTCAAAGCAAGCAGAAAGAAAGAAATAATAAAAAGTAGAATGAAAGTCAATGAAATTGAAAACAGCAAAACAACAGGAAAAACCAATGGAACCAAAAGCTGGTACTTGGAAGAGATCAATAAAACTGATAAACCTCTAGCTTGATTAAGAAAAGAGAAGACACACGTAACTAATGTCAGAAATGAAAGATTGACCATCTCTTCTGATACCGTGGACATTAAAAGAAAAATAAAGGAATATTATGAACAACTCTATACCCACAAATTTGATGACCTAGATGAAATGGACTTAGTCCTTGAAAGACACTCTCTACCAAAACTCACACAAGGAGAAATAGAAAATCTGAATAGAGATATAACTACTAAACCAATTGAATAAATAATTAATAATCTTGCAAAACAGAAAGCATCAGGCCCAGATGGATTCACTGGTGAATTCTACCAAACATGTAAAGAAGAAATTATACCTGATCTCTACAATCACTTCCAGAAAATAGAAGCAGAGGAAATATTTATAACTCATTCTATGCAGCCAGAACTACCTTATTACCAAAATCAGTTACAGGTGTTACAAGGAAACTACAAACTAATATCTCTCATGAACATAGATGCAAAAATCCTCAACAAAATATTAGCAAATTGAATCCAACAATGTATACAAAGGATTACACATCAAACCAAGTGGTATTTATTCCAGGTATGCAAGGCTAGTACAACATTCAAAAAATCAATTTATGTAATCCATTATATCAACTTACTAAAGAATAAAAATCATATGATCTTATCAATAGATGCAAAAAAAGCATTTGAAAAAAATTCAACATCCATTCGTAATAAAAATTCTCTGCAAACTGAGAATAGAGGGGGACCTCATCAATTCATTAAGTAATATCTACTAAAAACAAAAAACGAAAGCAAGTATCAAACTTTATGGTGAGAAACTAGATGTTTTCCTGCTAAGATCAAGAAGAAGGAAAAGATATACATTTCTCACCACTCCCTTTCGACATTGTTCCAGAAGTCCTGGCAAATGCAGTGAGACAAGAAACAAAATGGAAGGAAGAAATAAATCTGTTTTATTTGCAGATAACATGACTGTACAGAAATCCCAAAGATTCCACAACAAAAATAATCTACTTAAACTAATTAGCAGTTATAGCAAGTTGGAAGGATAGAAGTTTAATATACAAAATCCATTGCTTTCTTATATACTAGCAATGAACTATTGGAATTTAAAATTAAAACCATAATAGCATTTACATTAGCACATAAAAGGAAATGTTTAGGTATAAACCTAATAAAATATGTTCAAGGTCTATATGAGGAAACTTACCAAAAAACTCTGGTGAAAGAAAACAAGGAAAATCTAAAGAAATGGAGGCTATTCTATGTATATGGATAGGCAGATTCAATATTATCAAGATAGCACTTCTTCCCAACTTGGTCTGAAGAGTCAGTGCAAGTCCAGTCCAAATCCCAGGATGTAATTTTGTGGATATTGACAAACTGATTCTAAAGTCTCATGTAAAGGCAAAAGACCCAAAAAAGCCAAAAAAATATTGAAGCAGAAGAACAAAGTTGGACCACTAACACTACCCAACTTCAAGACTCAGTTTAAAAGCATATTAATCAAGAAAATGTGGTATTGGTGAAAGAACAGACAAATAGACCCATGGAAAATAAAATGAGCTGGAAATAGACCCATACAAATATAGTCAACTGATATTTGATAAAGGAGCAAAGGCAATTCAATGGAGAAAGAATAATCTTTTCAACAAATGATGCTGGGACAACTGGACATCCACATGGAAAAAAACCAAAAATCTCCCCTTATACCTTAATAAATATTAGTTCAAAATGAATCCTGGATCTAAATGTAAAATGAAAAACCATAAAAACCCTAGGAGATAGTGGGAGAAAAGGTGGCCTTGTGTATGGTGGTGACTTTTAAAATACATCACCTAAAGCATGACCCATGAAAGAATAATTGATAAGTTGCATTTTATTAAAAATAAAAAGTTCAGCTCTGTGAAAGTATTAAGGGAATGAAAAGATAGACCACATACTGGGAGAAAATCTGCAAAATACTTATCTGATAAAGGACTGGTATGAAGAAATATACAAAGAATTCTTAAAACTCATCAGTAAGAAAACCACCAACCAATTAAACCAATTAAAAAATAGGCAAAAGATCTGAACAGACATCTCAATGAAAAAGATACACAGATGGCACTAAGCATATGAAAGGATGCTTAATATCATGTCATTTGAAAACTGCAAACTGACATTACAATGAGATATGACTACACATTTATTAGATACGTAGCTAAAATCAAAAACACTGAGAACACCAAATGTTGGTGGAGATGTGGAACAATAGGAATTCGCATTCATTGTTGATGGGAATGCAAAATGGTACAGCCACTTTGGGAGAGTTTGGCAATTTCTTACAAGACATACACTCTTACCATATGACCTAGCAATTACACTCCTTGGTCTTCACTCAGATGAGGCGAAACGTTATGTCAACACAAAAACCGGCACGTGAATGTTTATAGCTACTTTATTCATAATTGTCAAAACTTGGAAGCAATCAAAACATCCTTCATTAGACAAATGGATAAACAAATTGTGCCACATCCATAAAATGGAATGTTATTGTTCAATAAAAAGAAATGACCTATTAAGCCATGATAAGACATGGAGAAATCTTAGATGCATATTGCTGAGTGAAAGAAGCCAATCTGAAAAGGCATCATACTGTATGATTCTAAATATATGACATTCTGGAAGAGGTATAACTACAAAGACAGTGAAAAGAGCACTGGCTGCCAAGGCCTCATTTGAAGGGAGGGAGAGATGACTGGTAGATTACAGGGAATTTTTAAAGCAATTAAATTATTCTGTATTATCCTGTGGATACATGTAATTATACATATGTGTGCCAAAACCAATAGAATGTACAACACAAGTGTGAACCTCATATAACCATGGACACTATTCGTAATGTATTGGTTCTTCACTTGTAATAGACGTACTACACTAAAGAAAGATATGAATAATAAAGCAAATTGGGGAAAGGGTGAGAGGGTACATGAGAACTCTCTATACTTTCCACTCAATTATTTTGTAAACCTAAAACTGCTCAATGAAGAGAGTATATTAATTAAAAAGAGATGCATGAACTATATTCTGGATAGTAAAATGCTAGTAACATATACAGGACATTATAAGAACAGAGGAAAAAGCAAACCAGATAAGTGGTGAAATAGAGATATTAGCAAATGGCTCCAGAGGAAACGGTACCTGAATTTATGCCCAACAATGAAATGAATTTATCCATGGGGAGGAAATTCCTGGTGAAGGGAACAGGATGAATAACGATAGAAACATGAGATCATCTCAATGGTTGGTCTTCCTGTGGTGTGGTATGATACAGAGTGGTGGGGAACTGCAGTTGGAAGTGTTGGCAGAGACCACTTTGCTCAGAGCCTTACTTGTCTTGTAAAGAAGGCTAGTTCTCCTATGGATAATAGAGGCAATGTCTGAGTTTATTAAGGAAAATGGCATGGTATATAGAAAGCCTTCAAGTTATGTGGGCTCTCTACCAGGATTCCAGGAGATTTCTTGGATTAATATTATATTTTTTTAGAAGTAAGCATAGGTATAAGGAACAGATTGATAAGGTAAGAAGTTTCTAGAGATTTGCACTATCAAATATAAAGTATAGAATATCTTAATGGCCATCATACTGAGTTTTGCTTAATGCATTTTCTGCATTGCTTTTGCTTTTTACCATTTTAAAGTAGTGCTGTTCAGATGATGATCTGAAATGGACTGAATTTTCATGAATAAAAGTTTCTAATAGAAATAATAGATGTAGAAATACACTGTCTAAGACTCTTTTGAATAATAGTATGAATATCTATACATGTTGACAAATATATGCCTACACATGTTATATACACATCTATATATAAAAATTGTATCTACATACAGCTATTAAGAGTTTACCGTCTCTTGGATTTTGTTACTCTAAGCTAGTTGTATAGTATATAATGCACAATTTATTTCACAGCTTGTAGAACAACAGACCAAATATCAATTAGCATTTTACTCTTTATTCTTACTGGAAAAATAATATAGATTATTTAAAATTTCCTCCTGGGTTTGTCTGTGTGCAGTCTAATGAGCTGTCACAAAAAAAATTGAACCGATATTAGAAAAATACACACTATATACATAAATTATTACCCTTGGGGGGTGAAAATAAAGATATTTTTAACTGATTAAAAAGTATTAAAGAAATATGTCAAATAAAAGATCTACACAGTCTCTAATTTTAACACTTTGTTATTTTAATGCAAATTTAAAAATTGATTTATATTTTAAGCTTTAGTATATCTGAATGGAAAAGGCTTCATTAAGAAAAAATCTATAGCCTTATCTGCTTTTTAAATTATGCAACTTTAACAAAATATTATTAAATGATCATTTACATAATAGTTTTTGAAAAACAAATTCTAGTGACTTGAAATTGGTTTCAATTCAGAAGACACTGAGAAAATAATATTCACCTATTTTTATAGTAAACAAGCTTATTGTTGCTTTGTATATTTGTTTGGGGGTGAATATTTATCATTTATATGAAACCTGTTTTTTCTCATGCCCTTGGAAAGAATTTAAATGCATTCAAAAATGTTTGCCAATAGTGCTATGTACTAATTTAAACTTATCCTTTTCAACTTATTAAACACCTTTTGGGGGTACAGTATATAGCAAATTTTTGTTATTATTTTGAATAATTACATGCAGACTAAACTAATATAACTTCACTTTTTAAAGTATTCTTTTTTGTAGGCTTTTATTAATGCAGATCAGTCTTCTCTCAGTTAAGTCACATTAGAGGTAATTATACTATTAAAATTTTAGTCATATATACAACCATGTTGCAAAAGTATACACTTTGCTCTCTAGCTACAATTTCAGTGTTTTAGAAAAAAATTTTCTCTTAAAGCTCACTGAAGTGTTGTTTGCCAATTATTGATATATATTGTACTAATTGCCTTCAGAAATCATCTGTACAAATACCCAAGTTAATATCAGAGAGTAAATCTCAGCTGTTAACCCTGAATCTTTCACAGACTTGCTCAAGGTATGTGATTTCTTTCCACTAACACACAAGGAAAGACTAAATTTATCATTTGGTTCAGAAACTCAATTTGTCTAGTGTTGGATGAGCTGTATCTCCTTATTTATCCTCTTAAGATTAAGGAAACAGACAGTTAGCTGAAGGGGAATGACTTTCCAAAGGTTAAACTTGTTGAATGACTGTAGATAAATCATTAATCTTCTGAGTAAGTGATAGGGAAGAAATTATTGGTAAATTTTTCTGGAACTTCTTATTAAGACATTCCTCTAAGAGCTACTCTTTCTACAGAATTCCCACTTCTATCCACAATCTTGATCCAGGTCCATATTCCCAAATGCTTTTGCTGTAAAAACTTTCTTTTAAGTTTCTCTGAATCTACTCCCTTCTTTCAGTATGTTGTATACTACCTCCAGTAACATCTTCCTTTGTGTTTGTGTGTGTGCTTACTTTAAAATCTCTTAAAAGATCTAGAATTGTTCAAAAATATTCATATTATATCTCCTCCTTTGCAGTAAATGTTAACACTCAACAGTCACCCAGTTACTAAACTGAAAAACCTGCAAATTTTTCTTGATGATTTCTTCTCCTTCACTTTCCATCCAAATCACTGATTTCTGTTGATTTACCTAAAACATCTATCACCAATCTATCCACTATTTTTATTACATGTTTTATTACATGTTTTATTACATGTTGTCAGCACATTTGCATCTTTTACCAGGACTACAGCACTAGGCTTCAAGTTGACCCAATTTTCACTCTTTCACACTTGGATCAATCTTTATTCAGTAGAGAGAGTAAGCTCTTTAGAATGTAACTAGGATCATGTTACTACCTTGCTTGATACTCCCTAAGGCCTACCTATTGCACTTAAAGAAGGACCC
Organism: Aethalodelphis obliquidens; assembly: GCF_003676395.1. Classification (NCBI taxonomy): domain Eukaryota; kingdom Metazoa; phylum Chordata; class Mammalia; order Artiodactyla; family Delphinidae; genus Aethalodelphis; species Aethalodelphis obliquidens. The sequence goes on along the minus strand of NW_020837954.1, from coordinate 4,966,782 downwards.
CAAGTTTTATCATGCCTATAGCCCTGCTTGATTTCACCCTTGATTTTTCTCTCCAAACATTACTTATACTCCCCACTCCTCCCTCCTCACTCTTCTCTGGTTGTGATACCGTATTATGTCACTAACCACTTCCAAGCTCTTTTCTTTGGCAGGATGTTTGTGGATTAGCTCCTTCTTTTTTCAAGGCAATATATTCAGGACTCCTAAGTAACATTTAAGGAAGTGACATCTTGGACACTATTAATTCAGTCAGATTCTCAAAGTGAATAAATGAACCCAAGTATTTTATTCCAAGTAAAGAAAAAGTTGTATTTTGTTTGTTCCCTTAGATCACACAGCAGCAACTTCAGTGAGACCTGCCTTGTCATTCTCTTCTCTATATGCCACACTCAGATCCCATCCTCTTTCTTCAGCTCTTGTATTCAGTCACCCTTGTATCTCACCTTTGCTTATCTAAATCTTCCTTGTAAACCTCATCGTCTCCTATATTTGTCTCTTTATATCGTCTACGTATCCTTGATCTCCACTTCTATAAACTCTACTTCCTCTTCTAGTCAATTCTATGCAATGCGATTAAATATTTTAAGTGGATTTGTGTATATTAGTTTTCTTTCTCCAAATAAGTTCTTTGATGGCAGTGATTTATTTATATCTCTACACAATCCAAGAAACCTAGTCCTTTCCATCCTTTCCCAGATCTATATATTTATCAATTCTTAACACACACATGCATCTTCAAGATGCTTCGCAACTATTTCCTCTTCTTTATTTCCTCTAATTAGTAACATCAATCATAGACTGTTATATTTTCTCCTGTTAGTTTTGCATCCATCCTCTCATCTTTCCTCAATATTTAATACTGTATTCTAAGATTTTTTGATCTTCCTTAAATGAAGAACCATTAATTTTTAAATGCCTAAGAGTAAACTTGTTTATCAAATAAATAAGTGGTGCTGGAAAAACTGGAGAGCTACATGTAAAATAATGAAATTAGAACACTCTCTAACATCATGCACAAAAATAAACTCAAAATGGATTAAAGACCTAAATGTAAGGACACATACTATAAAACTCTTAGAGGAAAACATAGGCAGAACACTCTGACATAAATTGCAGCAGTATTTTTTTTGATCCACCTCCTAGAGTAATTAAAATAAAAACAAAAATAAACAAATGGGACCTCATTAAACTTAAAAGCTTTGGCAAAGCAAGGAAACCATAAACAAAACGAAAAGACAGACTACAGAATGGGGGAGAAAATATTTGCAAATGAAGCGACAGATTAATCTCCAAAATATACAAACAGCTCATGCAGCTCAGTATTAAAAACACAAACAACCCAATTAAAAAAATGGGCAGAAGATCTAAATAGACATTTCTGCAAAGAAGACATACAGATGGCCAAAAGAGCACATGAAAAGATGCTCAACATCACTAATTATTAGAGAAATGCAAATCAAAACTACCATGAGGTATCACCTCACACCAGTCAGAATGGCCATCATCAAAAAAATCTACAAACAATAAACTGGAGAGGGTGTGAAGAAAAGGGAACCCTCCTACACTGTTGGTGGGAATGTAAATTGGTAAAACTATTATGGAGAATAGTATGGAGGTTCCTTAAAAATATAAATACAGAACTACCATATGATCCACCAATCCCACTCCTGGGCATATATCCAGAGAAAACCATAATTTGAAAATATACATGCACCCCAATGTTCACTGCAGCATTATTTACAATAGCCAAGACATGGAAGCAACCCAAATGTTCATTGACAGAGGAGTGGATAAAGAAGATGTGGTACATATATAAAACGGAATATTACTCAGCCATAAAAAAGAACGAAATAATGCCATTTGCAGCAACATGGATGGACACAGAAATTGTCATACTGAGTGAAGTAAGTCAGACAGAGAAAGACAAATGTCAAATGATATTTCTTATATGTGGAATCTAAAAAAAATGGTACAAAGGAACTTATTTACAAAGCAGAAATAGAGTCACAGATGTAGAAAACAAACCTATGGTTCCAGGGGGAGAAAGGGGGGATAAATTGGGAGATTGGGGATTGACATATACAAACTACTATATTTTAAATAGATAACTAATAAGGACCTACTGTATAGCACAGGGAACTCTACTCAATACTCTGTAATGACCTATATTGGAAAGGAATCTAAAAAGAAAAAAAAAGTGGACATATGTATATGTATAACTGATTCACTTTGTTGTACACCTGAAACTAACAGAACATTGTACATCAATTATATCCCAATTAAAAATAATAATAATAATAAAATTTGAAAAGTATGGAAAAGTAGGTTTAACAAAATTAGCATGTATGTTCTCATCATCTAGAGAAAAAAGCATAATTCACTTTTAAGTGATTAATACCAGAAGATATAACTTATTGTATAAAGCTACTCAAAACTATCATCCTTAGGTACAAATATGAAAGTGTCACACCCAATCCTGAGCTCTTTAATAACCTTATTTGTACAAAGGAATAAAATATAATATTTGGCTTAAAATCAAGGCTATGAATGAGTTGCTGATAAACTATTCCCCTAATCCTAATGCCCACTCCATTTTTCATGCAACCCTCACACTAGTCAAATGTTTCCCAAAGTACATCCCTTGAGACATTCCATGAAATAAAAGTGCTGTGGTCAAATTAGGTCTTCAATATTCAAAAGGTCTTAACCATTTTTAGATGTAACTTAATAAAGAAGGATGTTTTATAGAGTAGAACGTAGCATTTCTCAAGCTTATGTATTCACTTGACCTGCTTTTCATGTTACATCCAAGGAACAAACTTTGCAAAATCACATACACTTCTCCAAATTTCCCATATCTATGTTGTAAAAATGTAAAAGAAATGTCTTATTAAAATTATGCTCAGATAGTTCAGGCATGCTTATTTTTCTGAATTAAGGTTGGTAGGATCATATCCAAACAGGAGCCACAGTCAAGATGGGAGGTAGGAAGGTAGTCATCATATAGTGAATCTACCATTTTACAGGGTTGGTCCTTAAAACATTGATTAGAAACTTGTTGTTGTCAATAGATCAATAGGAAGTTATCTCTCAATGGTGTATAACCATAAATCTTGCTCATAGGAGTAATAAAAACAGAATTCTAATTTATTAATTGGAATAAACTTATTCATTTTCTGTGATAGTTCTCCTGTGTACCAAAATATGTGTGTATGTGATATCGTAGCTGGCATATCCCCCGCCTTGGATAGACCCACTCAGAAAGTCAATATAGAAGTAGAATGCTAATTTAATCATTTACATAGATAATGCAACAAAGAAAACATTTGTTAAAAATATAAATGATCAATCCTAACACATATCTATAAGAAAATCCAAGCCATAATAAGAAGAGGGAATGGATCTGTACCAAAAAAGATGAATTAAATTGAGTATCTAATGATAGTATGTTGGTGAATTGACTCTAAATAGAAATGATATATTATTCAAAAGGTTTTTTTTGTTACAAATTAAAACAGTCTTAATCTAGTTTAAGTGTTGTTGTATTTTAAACAATATATCGGCTCATGTAAATCAGAAATCCAAAGGATAAAAGTAGCTTCAAGAATAGCTTGATCCAGAAATTCAAACAAATTTAACAAGCTGAGAGAGATCACACAACTCAGTCAACTTAACACAAGTAGTCAGCAGGAAAGATGAGAGGCTTGTCCTTTCTTTTGAATATTTCCCTGTCTTTTATTTTTGAGGGGCTTCCCATTAATGAAAGCATATTTATATATACCATTTCATTAGGACAGCATAATATGCAGACTACACAATGCTAATTGTAATATTTTCTAATACCTGATATTTATAGAATACCAGGCACCAGTACGCTATTTTATCCATTTTCCGTGGCGGAAATGCCACTGAATTTGCAAAGACGTTATTTTAAGAGGATGAAGTTGGTATTTCTGGCAGCACAAAATTTTTAACTTTTTATATCTCTGAATTGTCTAAAACCAAAAGTTGTCTCTAGTCCTATTTCAGGAGTCGTGAATTACTGAACAAAGAGCACAACATGAATTGCCAAAAGAAAGGTGTGAGGGTCTCAAGAAAATTCAAAACCAATCAATATGTAAAATTTTTTTTTTTCTGAATTGCCCCACAGTAAGACACACAAAATATAGATTGCTCTGTTTGTACACAGACAAAGCCTTTCCTAAGCACCATCTTTTCTTTCAAGGAATAAATACATAATGATATGGAGGAGGGGAGAAGAGGAAGAGTCAATATTCTTAAAACTCAGTCTAACCTGTCAAATCTACTTCAATCTGCATGATATTTTGTGTCCAGTGGGAACAAACAAAATGTAGCAAGATAAGTGTACATTAAAAGAATTCTGACCTCCATAATCAAAACCCTTTTTAGAAAAAGCAATTGTCTTTTATCGTTTGTTCTTTTTGAGTAAATAATACATAAATTACAATCTGAGCTACAAAGAGAACAGTCTCAATGCTGATTTGAAATTCAGCAAACGCACCAGACTATGCTTTCAGGTGGCAAAAGCTCCAGGGTTCCCTGGCTTCTTTTGTGTTCCTAGGCTTGTAGAGGGCTAGGAGCTGACAGATGCTTATCAAACATTCATGTAAACACTGCTATCAAAGCTGTACTCTCCAGCTCTGCCTTCACACAAGAGGGTCAGAATGGAACATCATTAATGCTGGGCCAAAGATAGAAATGTCATGCCACGAGGTTTGTAATGCACGAGAGCACCTACACTGCTGTTCTAAGATGCAGCACACAAATTGTTAACTTTGCTGACATGAAAGACCAATACAGAGGCAATGTTTAAAACATTGCTGACTGTTTATTTAAGCATGAATTCTGTTAGGTATTTTCATCTCTGTTTTCTCAAGTTAAAATAGAGTTTGGGCCTTTTGTTTTTGTTTTTATCTGACAAGATATGGAAACTGTAAGGTCCGTTAGCCGGGGTGAAAGGAGGCCCGGGGGGGTAAGAGAAAACATCGACCAGTATGAGGTAGGAGAGGCATTGGGACATAACGACCTCACCTGTTCTGGGAATCAACAAGAGACTCTAACTTCCTGCCCAGAAAACAATGGGGCTGACGGGAAGGGAAAATGGGCTTACGCCCCACAACAGACCAACCAACACCTGGCCCTGCTGTATCCTCACCAAATAAGGAATTACCCTGTATAGCAAACCACTTCCTCCCCTTGCAAGCCGCCTTCTGCTTTTACCCCAATAAAAATTCCCCTCATCCAGTACTGGACGCGACTTCTCTGGCCCCTTTCTCTCGGACCAGTGAACCTCGCCCGGGAGCGCTCCCTCATAAAGCTCACTTGAAGCTTTCCTTTGTTTCGCGGTGCCGTTTGTTAAGATCCGACGTTACAGAAACGTGGCTCAAATCTGAGAACTACACAACAATGGCTTCATAAAGAAACTATGGCCGTGACTTAACTACTATGGTAGCAATAATACAGGAGGCAGAAAGTTTAAAGTCTGGGATTACTTACCACATCTTGAAGGACCCCTTTCCTCCTTCAGTTTCTGCAGGTCTACAGGCCTGTCGCCTTCCTCATGTGCCTGGGTCACACTACTTTGGGGAATGACCCCTTGCCAAGTGATAGGCCATAACGTCATAATCTGCAGAGAAACCTTACTCTTTCACCCCCGAGACCTAGGAGGTGGGTTTCCTCCACTTTTGAGTGCAGGTCCTAATTTTCACCTGAGAAAAATTTTTGCAATTACCAGCTTCACATACGTAATGGCTTACCTTTGGTTTACTAGGGTGAATCAGATGTTCTCCCAATTGCCCATAACTGCATTCGGGTGGCAGTTTCCAAAGTGTGGTCTCCTGCACGAGCATCATCTGGGTAGTTGTGAGAAATGTAAAATTCTGGGCCTATCGAAGACAAAAAAGAAAAAAGTAAGGAGACTGGTTTTACTCAAACCATTGCAATAGGGCAAAACTGAAAATAGAAGATCTGAGTGTCTCAGCAGGTCGGTTTTGCCTTAGACTTCTGTAGTGAGAAGAAAACAAGTTGCAGGAGGAGTGACTTACATTGTGATTGTTTTGCAATCAGGGGATGTCTCAGTCAGCTGAAAGGGAGTTTATCTCAGCAAATAGCTCTTTTCAGGGAAACAAACAGTTCTACTCCAGGAGACTAAGAACACAAAGGTGGAGGGTCTGTGTTTGGCTTTGTCACAAGTAAACAGGAGTCATCTGCAAATCTGTGTGAGTTATGAGAAAGTGTGGGCATTGAGTCTTTCTAAGTCATTTGGAAAAGAGTGGTTCTTGGAGAGGACGCATTTCTCAAAACACAGAATGGTGGGGGAAGTTTGGGAAACAAAAGTTTGGGGGTATTTCTTAACCATCGCTGTTTTCCGGGAGCACAGGGCTCACCTAATATTCTATATTTTCAGACTCTACCCTGGACCCACTGAATCTGAAACTCCGGGACTGTGATGCAGCATGTGTGGTTTAACAAGCCATCCAGGTGATTCTCATGCACAATCAAGTTTGAGAACGCAACATTAGGCTTTGCCTCCAAAACCTGCTTCCCTGTCTATCTGGCCTGTTTCAACACTTTGCAGATGATTCTTTTCACCTGCTCTTTTACCTGTGTGGACAAAGATTATCACCTGCCATATCAGTAAATAAAGGATGTTGCAACCATCAAGTCATCAGCCACTGCAGTCTCTCCCACCCCACCCGAACAGTGCACCCTGAAGGGAATTCAAGATGGTGAAAAACAAGGATACTGGCCCTAGACAGTTAAGATGCATATCTAAGGAATAATTTCAATGGGCTCAAACTCTTGCATCTTCCAATACCTAGAAAAGCACTAAAATCATCAATTTGAGACGTCTGTTTTTTGTGATTAGCATTAATCTTTTGATGTTCTGCTACATGTTTGTTTGTTTGTTTTTTCCCAGCAACAACTCCTATATATCCTCACTCCTCACTAACCTCTTTGGAACATTTCCTCAGAGCTATCTGAGAGCCTGTCTCCCAGGCTATAGTCCTCATTGAGGTCCCCTAACAAAACAATTTGCTACTTTTAGGTTGTGTGTTTTTCTTCAGTGGACACCTTCTACTTGCAGTCCTGCCTTAACTATAAATGGGTTCCAGTCCCCTACAATCCACTGTGTAGATCCCAAGACCTCATCATAATTGTTCAGAGAACCTTTTTCCTGACACTGCTAATACTTCTGTGTTCTGTCTTCCTCTTTAGTTACAACTGTTATCAGACAACCATTAGGTAATGGTATTTTCCCAGCCTTCTCTATATTCAAGTCAGATTCATAAAAACAAGCAAACATACAAACTCCCAATGGATTTAGTAATTGAGGTATTGCCTATGACTTCAAATATTGCTGCATAAAACGTTTGAAGCTAAATGGTTGAATTGTGTTCCCAAAATGCTATATACCACTTACAGATATTTGAGCTTATTCAAAGATATGAATATATGAATACAGTATATATAGTGAATATATTATATATATACATATATATATGTATATATATACTATAATTAGTTTTTGTTTTATGAGCATACCATGAAATAGGCATCTCAGCCTCGATGATCTGTTTTGGGTTGTTGGCTAAAAATAAAATGAATAATACATTAAGAATGATTATAGTCCATATTTTTAGCCTCATTTTTCCTCTCCTCTATCCTTGTCTACATTCCTTCCTGCAAAGGGCACTGTTCTATTTCCAATTATGATATAACATACTTCTATTTATTTCAGTTGATTTTCATAAAATATACCCATTGCCTCTGGGCCTCTGAATCTATGGACAAAATACAATTCAACATTTTAACTAAACACAAACGTCTTATTTCTTTGCAATGGAGAAAGTCAGCTTTGCGCTCTCCTCTAGGGAATGGTACAACAAGATGGTGGGCATTTCTAAAATCTCTGTGTTTGTTTGTAATCCTATGGTTTATTGTGACTCCTAAGCCTAATGCAGATAGTTTTGCTCAATGGACCAAATCTATTTCTATTACTCAAGCTGATATGGGAAAGCATTTAGGATTTATTTATTTTATTTATGAAACATTGATACTAATTCAAAATTGCATCTCTTTCAGAAACTACAATTTGATCATATACTGACTTAGAGATCATGTATAGACATAATGTTTTCAGTTTGGGGAAGTCCAGGCATGATGACAGGGTCTGTAACAAAAAAGATGAAATACAACTAAATATGAAAAAAAAAGACAAACATAAGCCAGTTACTGGTTAGAAAGTTTGAGTCAGGATATTAGAAAAATATTCTAATAATTTTAAATAGTGACTTGGCTATTGCTACCTAAGTAGGTTGCCATTTTACTGAAAGTGGAAATAATGTTTTGTTATTTTGAGTTTGTACTCTCACTCTTGGAGCCAAACATTCTCAATTCTTTTAGTTGTTTCCTCTGATATTTGTCTCCTTAGCTCTATATAATGGCTGTAGAATGCTATTTCTTGGTTCATCAAATTTTCTATTGAATTCCTTTCACTATGTTTGAGGTTTCTATTCTTAAACACTGTGTTTCCCCATTCCATTATCCTACTGTAGTTACAACTATTAGCTATTAGTTTAATAGCCAATGTTACATTAATCTTTATATGTGACTAATAGTTGCAACTGAAATAAGAATTATAATTTGATTTTTTGTTTTCTTATACACTTTTCTCAACTTTTGTTTCATTTCTTTTATTTGCTTCCCTTTTTCCTCACCTCTTCCTCTTCTTCCTGCTCCAACAGACCTGTCAATAAACTATCAATATATTTTCCAAATACTGTATCTTATCATTAACCCTCTCTTCCCTGTCCCAGGAACTGTCCTCCCATAGCTCCTGGTCCTTCTCCCATCTTTACAAGTTCCTCTCTAGTCTTATTTTATAGACGTCATTTCATGCTTCTCTTCACCAGTCTCCTGGTTAGACCCCATTTTTCCAGGACCCTCTGTCAATCTTGGTCTTACTCATTGTGTGACACACATCCTCTACTCATTTCTAAGGTAGAATGCACACAGGTAACGTTTGTGAGATTATATGTTGTTCTAAAAGACTTAAAGGTTCTTTCTATGGCAGGATAATACAACATAATGATACTTGAAACAGAGGAAAGACAAAAGTGTTTGTTACTTATAGCTCTGAGAAGAAGGCTGCCAGGCAGGGCCACACGCAAAGGGTTGCATCTGGTAACAGGATACCAAGTTGCAGCTTTTGCGGGGCAGTTTATGTACAGCATGCAGGGTGAGTTTAACTAAATTTTACAGGTTCCCTGTGGATTGGATAATTTCGATAATTTCTCAGGCGCCAGAGCATAGGAGCTGTGGCTAGCTGTCAGGTACCTGGCCCTGGGGCAATTACAACAGATGCACAGTGGCCCCAGGGTGTGAGAACTAGATAAGGAAAGTGTTTGGGGTGTGGAGTTAATCAGCTGCTCCCCAAAAGAGGAAGTAATCAGCCTCTAGCCAGAAAAACACACAATACAAAAATGTTAATGAATTATTACCCTTCATATGCCTTTTCTCATTCACAGCCTCCTTCTTCTCTCCCAAAGTATCTACTCTCTTGACTATTTCAGTAATGCATGTATTTCTTAGATTTTACTACATACATGTGCATTCTTTGACATTATAGGTTAGTCTTGCCCAAGCTTAAATTCAATATGTATTTCAAGTTTCTTAAAATCTACAGGTTCTCCCTGTATTCCTTTTTCTTCTTAGAATTCATGTGCTAAAAAACAGGCCATTTGACCTGTAGAGTTCCACAGTCTATATTTTGCTGATCTCATTTTTATTTTCATAGTGCACTTTGATGTGTTTTTCTGTTCTGTCACCTGCAAATAGTCAGCTAGATCCAGAGCTTTGATCATACTCAGGTTTAATAACTTTGGCAAGATTATAGATGGCATTGCATGGTATCATCAGGAAGTGCATGATTCTTAATTTTTGCTATTTTGAGTCATCCTGGTTCTTTTCACACATCACTTTTCCATTCGACCAGCATTCCACACATTTTTTGTCTTTTATCTTTATTTTGATTCTGCCTAATGCTGAACGCCTTTCTTTAGTACAAGATGCCATGGGATTAATAATGAAATAGAAAATTGTTTTTCAAGAATGAGGTATTCATAGAAGAGGTATCATTTCAGATGAGAGTTCAGCAATAGACAAAAATGAACCAGATGGAGCAGGGAAAAGCTTTCAAGCAGCAGGAATGGCATTATCAATGATTCAGAAATATGAGAAGGTGAGGCAAGAAATCTCAGTAGAATTAGAGCAACATAAGAGGCTGAAGATGATATTGGACATGTGCGCATGGGCCATCTAATAAAGACCTGCATATGTCATGAAACAAAACAGTGCTTTTCAAATGTCCCTGGCACTATACTGTAAGGGCAGGGGAGAGTGGAAGCAGGTGAAGGTAGGAGGAGAGGAGGTACACTCAAAATAAGAAGGGGTAGAGGGAGGTAAAGATAAAGGGAGGTAAGCTCTCAGAACTCTCCTTCAAGAATAAAGGTTCCATGGGGCAGTATGTCACTGGTTAAGAGCTAGGCTCCTGAGTTCCATAGCTTGCTGGAAATATGTCCTTGCAGAATTTTATTTCTTCATCAGGAAATTCACCTGTAGCCCAGTGAAGGGAGTGTTTGAAACACTCACTAAATGACTATAAATATGCAAACAAAAAACATAAACTCCCCTCCCCAGCAGCTCCTCCCCCATTTTCCCTCTCCAAGTGTTCCCCCTGCAGCTCCTCCCTCCTCCTCACTTCCTTTCTCCCCTCCCCCTCCTCAGCTGCTCCCTGCCCCTGCCATGCTGTTCTGTTACCTTGTTTATAACATGAGCAAAACAGTAGTAGCTAACATAAAGAAATTTTTTAATAAATAGGACTGTGTAAAACCCATCATCCACATGGTAAGCCTGATGTAAATCTTGAATTTGTAATCACCTTTACAAATTTTACACTGCATTTCATATATATTGGTGTAATTTCAATATTATAACAATATATTTCTCCACAAATACTAAATAGCAATCAAACAACAACAAAACCCCTGACTCGCAATAGCTGTGTATCCTTTGGTTTCAAGTGCCTCTTGATCCACTTCAGGGTGTATGGTAACTCAGTTTGAGAAACATAGAAATAAAGAGGGATTAACATATTTTAAGAACAAGGTATATTTGACAATAAGTAGGCATGAAAAAGAGCAAATTATTAAAGTATGTGGAAAATATGGGTAGGGGTGGAAAGAAGAAACTTAGGGTAATCCACAAATGGAATGATTTGGGACTGAACTGAGGTAGTGGCAATAGGGCTGGTGATGAAGGAATGGAAACAAGAGGTCTGGAAGTCAGCATTAGGTAGCCAGGAAGGTGATGTATTCAAGTACAGGAAAAGTTCCAAGGTTCTTTGTAGTAAGCATATTTTTAGACATAACCAAAGAAATTGGCCACCCTTTATATTCATCTTGGTGTTCAAATATAAATTAAAAGCAGATGCCCCGGAAGAGGATAAGGATTTCCCTCACCTCCATTGGCTACACATTTTCACCAGTCTCTATTGTGCTAGTTTGGTAGCTAAGCAAGGATTGTGCTGGTATTAATTTAATGCAATTAAACCTGTAGGTATCCACAGTTAAGTCTTGGGGACATGTGCTTCCTTGTTTCTTTGACTCAAAAGTTCCATGTTGAAAAACTCACTGCAGGTGTTAGAAATACTTGAACCATTCAGCTATCAAGTCATGACTTAAACCTAACTTACTCACTGCCTTTCTATTCCTCCAAAAAGGTATTTAATCTAGTAAACATATGATAGTAAAGAGTTGAATAGGAAAGTAGAATATATTGGAATTTACTCCAGAAAGGGTCATGAAGTACCCATATGTGTTGACGTGAGAAACTGTAAGCATTCTGAGAATCTTAAAGTCCAATGTCATTACGAAGATACAGAAGGGAAATAACATATATGCTTCTGACACTTACAAATTACCCCAACTAACATCCCTTCTTAGCATCATCACACATGGGGTATAATGAGACAGTAGCATAAAGAGGTAGTATTTCTAGGAAGGACCTCAGTCCCTTCCCCATTTTAAAGAATGGATTGTTCCTTTTAACATCCATTCCCTGTCCACAGGGCTTATAGCTTTGCAAGGTAGGATAAATATGTTTGTAGTGAAGGATGAAGGTCATCATAAGTTAAGTGCTGAAACACTGAAGTAAATTATTTTTTTCTCTTACAAGTAGCATTGAATTGAGAACTAATAAAAAATACTATCAGTAAATTATAGGCAACAAGGCTCATGTGACACAAATTATTCTTCATTCAGGCATACCAAGTTTTACGTTTTCCATATGCAAGAGGGTTGTTACTTTCCTTCTTAAATAAATGAAAATTATTTATAATTTTGTAATTTAGGAAAATCACACTCATTTGCCATCAAGCTTCTATAGTTTACCAGCTGCTACTTGCATTGTATAATATTAGACATCTTTGCCCCTTTTCAGATTTTTGCTCTTGCCAGGGCTTCACAAGAATAATATATTATTACTCTTAATTAGCAGTGCCAATTAGATGTTTTGCTTTAATTTTCATATAAAAATAGCTAGATTTCTGTAGTATATTATAAACCATGGTATTTTACAATATTGATTCTTTTAATAATTACTTCTTATGTTGGTTTTTTTCCCCTAAAAAATGTCTGGGTTTCACAGAAATATAACCAAGCATTTATTTTCCAATAAAAGCTGCTTTGTGCCTCCCTTTAAAACTATAAAGTTTGTGTTTAGGAGGTAGAGTTATCTAACAGGCCAAATAGCCTAAGATCTGTCCTTCAGGCTAGATGTAAACCAAAAAAAATATTTCATGCCCTCTTTCCTCACAGTTTTTTTTCCTTTCCATATCAGCTCCTTTCAAAGGAAGAGACTTTCTGGATGTAGGTTTAATGGGTTTAATATTTTCTTTTCTTTTCCCCCCAGCTCTATTATCAAATGTAAGTTTTATAAGCAGGGTTGGCCCTGCAGATCTGTCCAATGTGAATTCTAAAAGATGGAAGTCAAAATCTCTTCTAGGTAAAAAGTTTTAGTTAGAGTCTTAAATCCAGCTTTTCTTTTCTTCAAAAATTGAAAAAAAAAGCACAACTTTTATTAGATAAAATAGTTAATTAAATTAAGCAGCAGGCTAAAGGCCAAATAATAAAAGATACAATAGAACATTAAAAAAACCCACTAATTGTTTCCTTATTTATTCATATATTCAACAAATATTAGTTAGGTATTATATTAGGCATTTTGTGAGGCTATCAATATAATGAATAGATGTGATCCTAGACTTCAAGGAGCTTACAGTGTGTGATAGAGACAGAAAATAGAGAGATAAACCTGAAAATAAATAAAAAATAACAAACAGAGATAAATGAGAAAAATTTTTTAAATGCATTAACTATATTTTTGTATTTTCTCTATTCTGGTTTCAATAATATCTGGGGCCTTACTGACCCAGGAGGGACTACCCCTCCCAGGGTTAGCTAATTGCTAGAATTAGTAAATGGCTTGCCTGGGCGCATGCCTTTAATATGTAAACCAACCAATCAGGAGCCATTATCCTCAGTCACCTCTTTTTATGGGGCTCTCACAATCCGGGAACTATTCTCCTCCCCTAATTACTCCAGGTCCAGGGACTGGACATTTAGGGACCACTCCTACATTGCAGAGCCCACCAAAATTACTCAAATTATCCAATCCTAAATCTACTTAGCTGCACTACCTTGCCTAGCCCAGTCCTTCCCATGAAAACCACAATAAAGGCACCGGCCAGCACTTCCTCTTTCTCTGCCTGCTCATCATGTCTCTGTGCTTCCCCATGTGGCCCTGTATAGTGTGCGTGCTTATTGTTTGTATATATGTGAGTGTAATGAAAACTTCCGTCAGTGACAATCATGTCTTTGTCTGCACGTCTTACCATACCTGAAAAAAAAAAATCTTGGGTATCATTAAAATGAAATCACAAGTGACTATTTAAAATCAATATTGTCTATTTTATCTATGAAAATAATTTCCTTGTAAAACAATTTTTAAAATATGTTTAAAAAATAGAAATCCAGAAAAGGCTTGTGACCAACAAAGAAAACAAACCACCACCAGTCAATCTTCTACAAAACCTGGTTTCCCCCTTCTAACACTATTCCCAGATGCTTCTATAAGCTATTTCTATCAAACTTGCAAGAAAAATAACCCACAGAGAATAAGAAGATAGAAAAAGAGCCTCAACTTATTTTATGAGGCTTGTATAACAATTCATATAGGAACTATATAAGAAAGAAAAATATCACTTAATAATGTAGATGTAAAAATCCCAAATAAAATAATAGCAAATATAATTTAGCTATGCAGATTATTAGCAAGTTTTCTAGATATACAGTAGCTCTAAGAAAATCAGAAACTGTAAGTTTTACAATATGCCATAAACAATAGCAACAATTACATAAGTTACTTAAGAGAAAGCTTGAAATATGTGAAATAATTATGTAAAGAAAATCTTAACATTGAATCAAACATCAACATAAGACATAAAAGGCTACCTAAATCAATCAAAATAACAATTCTTCAACATATAAAGATGGAAATTCTCCCCCAAATAATCTATAAACTCCTTGCAATTCCAAGCAATTTGAATCACTGATACAAAACTTTAGAGGTAAAAGGAAAGGGTAAAAATGATAGAGACAACTTCTCAATAATAATTTCAAGCAGAGATTATCATTGCCAGATAGAAACACTTAGTAAAAGAAGGGGAAGTGAAAATATATTTAGTATAAGATTAAGTATCAGAATTTTGTTTTTCTGTCTTGACCAACACTAATTAAGAAGAATTTATCTCAGTTAATTTTTTTAAAAATCCATATTCTAAAAGTAACCACAATTAAAGTAAGATGAAATGCAACAGATATTTGAGACCCATATAATTGACAAAGACTTAGTATCTAGGTTATATTAAAAACATTCTACAAAATATTATGAAATAATAAACACTTAGATTGGAAAATTTATCAGTAAAATGTTTTAAAAGGTAATTCACAGAAAGAAACCCAAATGGACAACCAGACATATTAGTAATCAGGGAAATAGAGATTAAAGCAACCATAAGATTCCACTTCATACCCACCAGAGTGGCAAAAAAATAAATGTCTAATAAACCCAAGTAGTGGACAGGATGTAGGAAATGGGAACTGTCATATACTACCAACAGGAATCTAAATTGGTACAATTACTTCATAGAATAATTGGTAAAACCTATTAAAATTGAAGAAATGATCCCAAAATTGGTCAATTATACAATTAGCTTTCAGTCTAGAGAAATTCTTGCACATATGCAAAAAGAGTCATCTGCACATCTGCAAAGATCTTTACTCCTAAGCTATGATAGTAAGGAAGGGGAAACCACCTAGCCTCAATAGGTGAGTGGATAAAGAGATGTTTTTCCTACAAAGAAATATTATACAACAGTTTGAAAAATCCACATATATAAAGATTGTCAGTTTTTAAAAAACATAATGTAAAGTGAAAAAAAAGGTACGTATATGTGTCATATGCCCAAAACAGTAGTATTTTTATGGATAAACATTGGAGTCATAAGAGTTTTCACATAGGGAAGGTGACAAGGATGAGGAGATGTAGACTTTACCAGTGAAGAGAGGTTAGTTCTATTGTACAGAGTAAAACAACTCCCAACTTTTAGTGTCTTAACAACAAGAGCTACTACCCACTGTGGATCAGTAGAAGAGAGAGAATATTTCTGCTCATACTACTTCCTCAGGGACTCAAGCTGAATTGAGCAGCTACCATCTAGAATGTCACTATTCACTGTGCCAGAGGAAAAGAGATTACATGCACAATTAAATTCACACGTCCAGAAGTGACAGACATCGATGAAACTCACAATTTTTTGACCAGAATTACGCACATGACTCCATCAAACAAGGAGGAAGCCAGGAAGTGCAACTATACTGAAGGTTCAGAGGGATCAGATATTTGGTGAATAGCACAAATAACCACCAAGTAGGAATTAAACTTTACCTTTATTTGTACATTTTTATTTTTAAAGAGAGGGAGGGAGGGAGAGAGAGGGAGAAAAAATGTAGCAAAAATGGCAAAATATTAACCTTTGTTAATTTGGTATATAGATGTGTAATATAATATTTTCTGGACATTTCTGTGTATTTTAAATGTTTAATACTAATTTTAAATAGAGATATATACTATATGTGAAAATAAAAGGAGAGTTTGGGGTATTTTGAAATAGATTAAAAGAGTGGAACCTAATTTAAATGCTGGAAAGAGTCATGGAAATCCTGCCAGAGAAAGTGACATTTAAAATAAAAAGTGGACGATGAATGGGCTGTACAGGTAAAGAATTAGGGGTAGACTATTCTAGGTATTGAAAACATCAGCTATGGAAACCTCGATGTAGGAAAGCACTGTGCTTATTTAGGTAACGAAAGTGGTCAAATTCATTCATTAATTCAAATATATCTATCAGGTATCTACTATATGATGAATATTATTCTTTATACTGGAATCTCTCTGAAGATAAATCTATGAGACGCAGTAAATTATAGAAAAATTGTCCTTCATATTGCAAAGGTACATCTGATACAGACAGGGGTTTGTATTTTATTTGAAGTGTAACAAAGATCTATGGAATAGATATAAACAGGGGTTTTAATGACCTCATTTTCACTTTCCAAATACCTACCTTGTTGATATATGGAGAATGGTTTTAAATGGGCCAAGAAAACAAGCAGGAAGACCAAGCTGAGGACTATAAGTCTGGATGGAGAGATGGTGATTAGAATTAGAGTAGATACCATAGAGATATATCAACAGGATTAGAAGTGAAAAATACCAATTTGAAATGCTCTAAATGTTGAGTCATGGTCATCATACTTTCCATTAATTATTTAAACATGTATTAGATATACAAAATAAAGGAGAAAAATATCAAGACTAGTCTGCAGGTTTGTGACTTGAGGATAGATAGATGATAGATAAAATATATATGACAGATAAATACCATCAAGAGAGATGGTGAAAGCTGGAGGAAAACATAAACTGATTTTTTTGTTTGGTTTTTGTTTTTGAGATAATAAATTTAAAAATACTGTTAAATATTGAAAGTGATAAGTCAGAGAGGAAGGTACATGACCCAGAGTCCAAAAGAGAAATCAAGTCTTGAGCAATAATTTGATAGTTGATTTATACATAATTTTTGAAATGAGGATGGATGAGATTGCATAGATTTTTCTCTTTAAAGTTAGTAACTGAGGTATGATTTCCGTAAAATAGAGTGTACACACTATACAGTTTGCCCAATTTTGAAAAATATATTCACTATTATGAATAGTCAGATTAAGATATAAAACATTTCCATCATCCAGAATTTTTCTCTCATACCCCATTCCCACTCAGTCCCCCATGCCTCATTCTAGACAACCATTGATCTGATTCTACTACTATAGTTTTGCTGTTATATGGTCCATATAGAGTAATTCATAGAGTATATGCTCTTTTTTGCACTGTTGTTTTATTCACTTAATATTTTTATCCATGTTGTTGCACACAGGCATTCATTCCTGTTTATTGCTGAGTTATACTCCATTGTATGAATATGCTGCAATTTAAAAAATCTTACTACCTGTTGATACACACTCCAGTTATGTCCAGTTCGGGCTATCATAAGTAAAATTGCTGCATACAATTTTATACAAATTTTACTGTGAATATTTATGGTGAATAAGTTCACTTAAATTTCTTTTTTCTTGTGTGTCTCTAGTGTGTGTGTGACCTGTATGAAAGAAACAGAAAGAAACACCCAAAGTGTCCAGGATATCATCCTGTAATTTCTCCAAGAAATAATAGTTATAGCTTTTACTTTTAGGTCTATGACCCATTTCAAATTAATTTGCTGCATATGATGTGAGGTAAAGATCAAAGTTCATTTTTTTTCCTCCATAATTTCATCTACTTTTTCTAGCAGCATTTGTTGAAGATTCCGCCTTGAATTACCATAGTGCTTTTGATGAAAATTCATTGATCATATATGTGTGGATCTATTTTTAGATTTTATTTTGTTCCAGTTATCTATGTTTAACATAATGTTATGTTCATTTCTGTACCTTTATAGAAAGTTCTAAGATCAGACAATATATGCACAGCAACATGCATTGTTCAGAATTATACTTTTTAACTCCAAAATTTCCATTAGTTTATGTTTCTATTTCTCTATTAAAATACTTCCTTTGTAGAGGCATTGACATTATACTTTCCTTTAACTTTTTAAACATTATTTTCTTTAGCTTTTAAATATGTATACATGTATATATATCTGTATATATCTGTGTACATATATAAAATAGCCGCTTTACAGTCTTTGCTGCATGTGGGCCTACTGAAAAATAGGTTTTGTTGACCTTTCCTGAGTATATATTACACTTTCCTCTTTCCTGGCATATCTCATGATTTTTGTTTTTTGAAAACTGGACACTTAGATAATATGCTTAGATAATATATTTTAGCAACTTTGGAGTCTGACTGATATCCCCCATGAGATTTGCTGTTGTTTATTATTTACTGATTTTCCTGTAATCTGTAAAATCTGTCTCCACAACAGTATGTGGCTATTTGTGTCTCTGCTCAGTTTTATACATTTATTCTTTTTTTAAGTTTTTGATCCTGGCATTTTGCGGGTCATTCTTTAGTCTGCATTGCTTAGTGGTAAAGTAATGATTCATCAGAAGCTGTGCTCAAGCTAGCTGGGGAGTGCCTTCAAAATGCCTGGTAGTTTTCAGATCTGCCAGGCTTTTCTCTCGGCCCTTTTGCAACTCCTTTGCATATGTGAACAGTCTCCTATTAATCCAGGGATGTGTGTTTATCTTGAACTCCCTCTAGTAACCTGCATAGGCATGCGCAATGTGGCCAGTAATGTGTGGAGACCTTATATAAGGCCATTTCATTTTCAAAATTTCCCTGTTAAAATTCTTGCTTGTTCACTGATTCCTTGCTTGTTTTAACCAGAACTGTGACCTCAGACCATAAGAGCTGCTGATCTTTTCCATTCACTTGCCTCTAAGATTGCTACTTTTACCAACATGACCATCAGTTTTTCTGCCTTCTACTCCAAATTAAGTGAGTCACCTCTGGCACTGAAGCTGAGGGTTTCTGTGTCTTTTTTCATCCTGGTAGAACTACAGCCCTACTGGACTGAATGAATGGGAGTAGCCTCAGGCAAGTATGCCACAGACTTCCATTGTTCTTATTCAAAGTTCAGTAAGTTTTCAAGAATGCATTTGTATTTGGTCAATTTCTAAAGCACTTAAATGTTTGTTTTTTGACAATTTTGTCCAGCATTTACATTTGGTTTTGGGTAACGAACGGGGTTTGCCAACCTTCTCATATCACCACATTGAGGGTTCTACTTCTCTCATAGTAAAATCGGATCAAACAACCGAAGAGATATCTAAAAATAGGTGTTCCAGTAATAAAAATAACACTGTAACATTTTTATAGATTATATTTTTGAACTGAATTAAAACAGCACTGTGAAGTAATTTCTCTTATTTTATAAAGAAAACTCCGTAAGTAATGTACATAGCAGACTAGGAAGAGGGCCAGAACTAGATATATAAGTCCATTCCTCTTTTTTCAAAGTTCATCTCTAACGAACACAACATCCAATGTTATAGCATGACTGTAGAATTCTTAGCCGGCTAATCTTACATTAAGCCTCAAACTATTGTGCTTAAATTCGGACTATCCCAGTAGAACTGGGCACTTAATCATTTATATAGTGACCAATATGGTAGTGCTATATTTCCTAGTAAAAGTAGAAAAAAATCTTGAAATATAGCCTTTGAGCTTCATGTTTGAGCTTCATGTCATCGAGAATAATTTCCATTCACTCTATTGACCAGAAACTCCTTTCAATAGCCAGATAAATGTGAATTTTCCCAGGTAAGAGTACAGCTTATCTGTCTTACTTACATTGGTCCAAGCACAATTTAAGATGTCATTTCTATTGTATGTAATCTGAAATTCAATGCTACCTTTAATATGTGATGGTAGATTTTCAGCATAAACATATTAATAACAGATTGTTCATGGTAGGTTATTCTTAATGATTCTTTGTATGTTTTTTTTTTGATTCTTTGTATTTTAAAAATTATAAGAGAGATGTAAGTTTAGTGAATTTCAGAAATCAAAATTAAAATTTTATTTTAATAAAATTAGTTTACATGTCACTGGGTATAAGTGAGTTATAATCAAATGTCTGTGGACCAAGGATAAGTTCAAAATTTTGCTCAACCAGCAGTTAAGAAAAGAATAGAAACTTTTACTTTGCGGCATATTTATAAATTTGTTTTTAGAGTTTCCATAATTAAGAAGGAAAAACTAGTTCAGTTCACTTAACCTAAACTCTTCATGATTCATCAGCAGCTGATCAAATTTATGCAAAAGAGAAAAGCCACATTTGGATGGCATTGAATTAAGGGTATTAACCGATAATTTAAAATCTAGACTAAATATATATAAGAATATACAAAAAAGGCATATTTCTCATCCACCCACCAATAATTATATATGAAAATATTATGCTGACATGGCTTTTGCAAAATATCTCAGCATTTTAGGAATACATAAAAATTTGCTGACATGGGCAAACTAAAAATTCGCTAATTTTTGTATTAATTATCCACCCAAAGTCTTTTCACTTTCTGTCTGTCATACACATATATTTTAATATAAAACACAATTGATTAAAAGGTATAGAGATACACTTTATACTAAATGAAGTTTAGCTGTAATAAGTTTCCACATCCCAGAATATTAATAAAATTATTTATCTCTTTGTAACTAACCTTGTAATCAGAGGAAAAGTACTTTTACTTTTATCTATGTAATTAGAGTTAAATAATGGGTTAAATCAAATAACTGTGATCCAATAATTTTATCTGCTTAGGGGTGGCAGTTCCTTCTTTATTTTTTAAGTGGGATAACGCATGAAAATGTCTTTCGGAGGTGCTGCAAGTAGCAACACTTTAACAAAACCTGTCCTTAATAGAAACCCACTGGTTATATAGAAAAACAGACATTATATAATAGTGAACGTATTGTTCAAATTGATAAAATAATAATATAATAATATCAGACACTGAAAGAGTACTTTCCATGGGTCAAGCACTCTACTAAGCATCTACCTCTACTCACTCATTTAAGCCTTTAGTCAATATCGTAATTAATACAGCAATTACTATTTTTACTCACATTTTAACGATGACAAAATGGAGACACAGAAGGGTCACACAACTAGCAATTGCCAGAAAGAGGATTCAAACCCAGACAATTTACCTCCATTGTCTATGCTCCACTACAGTGCACAGTATTTATATACATTTTATTATCTCTTCAAATAATAAGATAAATTATGTTATCAAGAAATAAATTTCTATTAATAGTGCACAATTTCTTCTTATTTCTCTTGGGATTGATATCAGAAGAGCCTATATCACAGTTGAAGCTCCTGGGGAAATACGTGCAGAGAAGGGGGATGGAGGAAATATTAATTAATTTTTGATTCTGTGGAATTAAATGATAAATGCTTACATCAAATTCTCTATGCTGTAAGGTGGAGGAGCAAGACAAAGACGGAAGTAATTAAAGCTTTTTCACAGGCAGGTAAATTGGCTCCTCTCTCCCTATCTTATATCAAATAATTAAGTCTTGCATATATAAAAAATGTAAGACTAAAATTCATGGAAAAAGACCAAGAGGGAGGAAAAACTCTCTCATAAAAATGTAATAGGATAACCATGATCTTTTATTCCAATATATATTGTCTTTCTCAATAAGGAAATATGTCTTGATGTTGGACACATAAGGCAATTCCCTGGGTTCAAAATCAATCATCTTTTTTTTTTCTAAGAATCTGATAAAGACAAAAAATGTTAAATTATAATTGCAAGAAATCCTCTGTGGATTTTTGCCATGAATTAATCATGAATGATCTGCTTTGAAGCAGAACATAGGAGAAAATGAGCATCATCATAAATAGTAAGAAATATTTAAATCTTTTTATTTTTGACCATTTAAAAAATTATAGACCTTCTATTTTGATATATGCATTCAGAATGGCAATACTTAATTATACACTTTCCTCTAGAAAGCTGTAAAATTGATGCATATAAACATCTTTTAAGAAAAATCAATGGATCTAATGTCAAAGGGAATGAAATTTCAATGCATGAGACCTTTCATCTTTCCAGTAGAATTGGCTCTAATGATGTCTACTTAACAGCATAGAAATTTTGTGATTAATGAAAAATATTTGTAATGCCAGATAATCTTCCATTAGATAAAATAAAAATATTAAAATCAGAGTGAAAATTAGAGACATAAAAATGAAGCTAGATTGGAACGTTATTTATTATACTGACTTTTGATAATATTTCTAAGAAATTAACACTGTTAATCTCACCACAGTTTATTTCCTACATCTTTGTTTTCTCTGAATGTTTAAGCCAACTTTGGGTTTATATATCTTCCTCCCTCCCTCCCTTCCTTCCCATCTGTATCTATCTATCCATCTACGATCTGCAAGGATTAAATTTATGTATCAACTTGACTGGGCCACAAGGTGTTCAGCAATTTGGTCAAACATTATTCTGGGTGTTTCTGTGAAGGTGTTTTTGAATGAGTTTAAAATTTAAATTAGTGAATTGACTCCTGAGTAAATGACTGAGTACAGCAGATTGCCCTCCCTAATGTGAGTGGGCCTCATCCCATCAATTGAAGGACTGAATAGAACAGAAGGCTGATCTCCCACTGAATAAGAGGGAATTCCTCCTGCCTGACTGCCTTCTAGCCGTGCCATAGGTTTTTTTCCCTGCATTCAGAAATTCAGACTCAAACTGAAACACTGGTTTTTCCTTGGTCTCAGGCTTGCTGGCCTTTGGACTGGAACTACACCATTGGCTCTTCTGGTTCTCTAGCTTTAGGACTATAGATCTTGGGGGCTTGTCAGCCTCCATAACTGCATGAGCCAGTTCCATATATATATATATATATATATATATATATATATATATATATGTAATCCTACTGGTGCTGATTCTCTGGAGAACCCTGACTAATCTGACTAATCTCCCTCTCTTTCTTTTATCTATACATACACATGTATGTATGGATGTGTGTGTGTGTGTGTGTTTCAAGTACAAATCACCGTGCATGTACAGGACTATTTAGAGAGACTAACCCTCCTGGCCTTTTTTAGTACAATTGAAAAGAGGAGTTTGAGGACATTTAAGAAAACTGCCTTTCCCTAAGTAAGAATAAACTTCAATTTGTCCATGATATATTGGCTAATTTCATTTTTTATTTCTTTTCTGGAGATTTAGACTGAAACCATTTGGATTAAGAACATTAGCTCTGAAGTCTGACAAACCTAGCTTTCAATTCAGGTCCTGAAATCTAGGTACTAACACTTAATGTCCTTGGATAAATTATCCACCTCACTAAGACTCAGTTTTCTCACCTATGAAATTTTGACAAAAAATAAACTTCTAAGGTGTTGGATACAGTGTCTTGTAATGGACGATCTCAAGAAATGGCATTTTCAGTTATCAATTATCTCTGTCTTACTGTGCAGACCTGACTACTTCGTGTAAGACCACAAAATCATAATAGAAAGTGTTCTGTTAGACATTTCATCCAGTGAGTTGTCAGATAACCTATTATATTATTTTTTGCTTCTGATTCTATATTATAATTGTATAAGAATTTTATTCTAAATCTCATTGTTTTAAGCTACCACAACTTAAAAAAAATGATTTAATATGCATTAGTGGCAATATATGACAAGCATACCAATGTGTTGCCACTTTCTTCCTTTGTGTTCGAAAACCACATGTGGTTTGAGAAACAGACACATAAATTCCTCCTTAGATAAGTCATCTTTCTTGGATGTCTCTAAACTCCTCTTTCCAGTCACATTGACAAGAGCCAAAAGAGGTTAGTTCTAAATAGTGCTATATCCCTAAAGATACATTGCCTGAAGTTGTAATGGGGCACTGCTGTTGGCTTCTGTTCCAGAGACCTAGATAACTCTGGAAAGACCAATTGGTGTTCATTGGTTCAGATCGTAAGGTTCTCAAATGTCTTATCCTTCCCAAGGGTCCCATCTGATCATACAATAATCGGTGAACAGTAATGGATCTTACTTAAAATTAACATCATATCATGCATAATGTGTTTGATCTTTTTTTGTTTTGTTTTCAGGTTTTCCTGATCTTTCCTTTCCAGAGAAGAGCATAGCCAACTTAATACAGTCTTTGCACAAAATACACTAAAGAATTATTCTTTATTTTCTTTAAAAATAAGGCAAAATAAGTATTGATATTTTTAGAAAACTGTTACTGCTCATTGTACTTTCCCCTGTCTTTTCACAGGAAAAAGTCATGTTATAATTAAAGGACACACTTCCTTGGCATGTTTCATGGTCCCACCAGACATGGCATTGTACTGTTGAAGGTGCTGATGGGTAACAAAGGCAAGTATTCCTTATGTCAAATTTACCTTTTCATCTCCCGGACACCTGGGAGGATAAACTCTACTGAAGTCAAATATCAGAGCTGTATTCTGCATTCCAGCATGGCGGCTCAGCAGTGTGCAGTTGCACACTTAAGCAGAAATGTCTGCCTGGCCAGATTAATGGTAGGATTAATGGTATCTGTTTATTTTAAATAAATCTATTTTGAGGCAATGTTGCCAGGTGTTTCCCTTACACAAGGCTCCCTAGAGGGCCTAGGATAAACATAAAAGAAATAAAGGAATTTTTTCAAGGTAATTATCTCTAGTCAATAATAATTAGTCAATGAGTACATTGATTGCACAAATGAAAAATGACGTCTTCAACTTTTTCTGAAACCAGAAAAAGTTAAGATTAGATGACTTTCTAGTTGTTTTTCAGTTCATAGGCTTTGGGGATGCTGAACAATGTTTAAATATGATATTCTGACAAATGAAATATTTCCTTTTAGCTAGTAATCATAGAAGATATAAGAAGGAGCTCTGTGGATCCTTGTTTAACTCTTAGGTGCCTCTTTGAATCCATATTTAAAAATACCACACCAAATTTACCTCTGTAATTTTCTGATCAACTCAGAAATGTCATTTCAGCTTCTTTTGGAAAGGTTACCAGTTGGTTCTGAAATGATAAATATAATTATCTCTTTGGGTCTTGTCCCATTTTCCTTTTGTGCCAGTTTGACAAAATTGAACATCTTTACCTATAAACTTTCTGCCTACTGAGTTTTTCAGATTTGTTGAGCATTCTTCATCTCACGTTTTTTTGTTTGTTTGTTTTTCTGAAGGAGTGGGGGCATTGGAGAGGGAAAACTAAACCAAATTGATCATCTTTTATATGCTAAATGGCTTACATATATAATCCTATTCAATTATCATGTCAACTCCATACTTTATGAGGTGTATTAGTTTGCAAGGGCTGCCATAACAAAGTGCCACAGACTCGGTGGTTTAAACAACAAAAATTTATTTCCTCACAGTTCTGGAGACTAGAAGTCTAAGGTCAATCTGTTGGTAGGGTTGGTTTCTTCTAAGGGCCTTCCTCCTTGGCTTGTAGATGACTGTCTTCCTGTGTCTTCACATGGTCTTCTGTGTGTGCCTGTGCTCACCTCTTCTTCTTATAAGGACACCAGTCATATTGGATTATGGCCCAACTAATTTTCCTTTAATTATCTCTTTAAAAGCACTATCTTTAAAGCCATAATTTTATCTGATTAAGATAGTGCTTTTAAAGAGATAATTAAGTACTGGGGGTTAGGATTTTAAAACATGAATTTTGGAAGAGACACAATTCAGACCATAACAGGGGGTTATGTAGGAGGCAGCTGAGCCTCAGTGAGTTTAAGGGTGAGTCATACTCTTAGGAGATGAAATGGTCATTTCAGAAATTCTCTGTGAAGTCAATAACACTCTCTACCACATTCTGCCTCCCACCTGGGTCTTATTCTTGTCTTGGTCATTAATTTTTGAGTGACTCTGAGAAAGTTCCTAAACACTTTTTTTTTTTTTGCTTTTATTCATTGCGCAAAACGAGGAAGCCAAGCGTTATGGAGTTTAAGGATTCTTGCAACTTAAACATTTTAGATGAAATAGCAGTTGAATTTTTGCCATAAGTCCTGATTCTCCAATTACATTGTAGAATCCCTTTGGGGTGGAACAAAATGTCACTTTTTAATTCCACTAATAATGATAACAATACTGATTTTATAATTAATCAAATTGGGACTTTTTAGTTCTTTATTACAATGGAGAAATGAAAGGTTTTCACTTCAAAGTATATATTATATGCTGATTTTATAAAAGCAGCTAATGATTTCAGTCTAAATTTAGCAATGGAGCAGTAGCAACAAAGGTAAAAAGTTAGGAAAAATTATTGTAAACTGAGGAACTTTCATGTGACTACAAATGCTTTCAATTTTTTATTGGATATGATATACAATTCTTTTCTGGTTTTTTTAATGATTCCAAATTAATAAATGGACAACATACAGCTAGCATGGCATAAAGGCCTAAAACTGATTTACTAAACAGATTCAGTTTTCAGGTTATAGGATATAATTATCCCAGTTAGCACAGGCCCAATTTAAATTTCACTGTCATATCATCTGTAAATTCTTGAAGCTGGGAAAATTTGAGCATATGGTTATAATGTTATACATATGTTATGCCTGTGTTAAATATTGGCTTCTTGAATTTTATTTATTTTAAATTATAAATAATTCATTTCTTTAAAGATATTTCATTAATGGTTTTCTTTAGGTTAAATGAGTATGTATTCAAATATTTTTCACCCTCATATTTTACATTTAGAATTTATATTGATACTAGGTATCACATCAAATCAGTCATTTTTTCTGTATGGTCTATTTCCTTCAGTAGTAACAAAACTTAAGTTTTCATTATCTCTCTAGTAGAAAATAGAAGTGCATTCTGAAAAAAAAATATATTAGAGTTTTAGTGTTTGAATTCTCAAAAAATACATGCTATGGTCTCAATGTGTCCATCCAGAATTCAAATGGAAATCCTAACCCCCAAAGATGATGGGATTAGGAGGTGGGACCTTTGGGAGGTGCTTCAACCATGAGGGTAAGCCTTCAACAACGGGATTAGTGTTCTTATAAAAGAAGGTCCAGAGAAATCTCTCACCTCTTCCACCATGTGGGGACACAGGGAGAAGGCACCAGCTATGAACCGGGAAGGGGGTTCTCACCAGAAGGTGACCATTCTGGTGCCTTGGTCTTGGACTTTCCAGCTTTCCTAACTGTGAACAATACGTTTCTGTTGTTTATAAGCTAGCCAGTCTGTGGTATTTTTTTTACAGCAGCTCTAATAGACTAACCACAACACTTTCACCATCAACACTCTTCAGATCCACTATACAAATCTCAACAATTGTTCTACATTGAGTATTATGCCTGTAATACTGCTCAGCAAAAACGACCTTTTTGTCAATGTTATGAAAGCTAGATAGACAGTTTATTTACCTGCCTAGGTATTCAGCTTTTTATGACTGACTTTACAAACATTTTATAATTCTTTAAATGAATATATTATTCTTAACTTTGATCTATAGTGTAGTGATCTTTTACATAGCACAGGTGCAATCTTTTAAGGAACTCCTAAATGATGTATGTCCAGAAACCATCATGTACCCTTATAAAGAAATTAAGTAGAAAATTAACTATATTATGTGATTATGAGAACACATCCACGAAAGTGTCACTATATTAAAATTCATTTTCTTATTTTTATGAAGGTGGATGCCACTTTTTCTCATAAAGCAATAGTATGTCTAAAATATTTGGATACTCTTCATTGTTTAAAATGTATTTTATGGAAGATGGCAGAAGAGTAAGGCACGGAGATCACCTTCCTCCCCACAGATACACCAGAAATACATCTACACGTGGAACAACTCCTACAGAACACCTACTGAATGCTGGCAGAAGACCTCAGACCTCCCAAAAGGCAGAAACTCCCCACGTACCTGGGTAGGGCAAAAGAAAAAAGAATAAACAGAGACAAAAGGATAGGCACGGGACCTGCACCAGTGGGAGGGAGCTGTGGAGGAGGAAAGGTTTCCACATACTAGGAAGCCCCTTGGCGGGCGGAGACTGCGGGTGGTGGAGAGGGGAGCTTCGGGGCCGCAGAGGAGAGCACAGCAACAGGGGCGCGGAGGGCAAAGCGGGGAGGTTCCTGTACAGAGGATCGGTGACGACCGGCACTCACCAGCCTGAGAGGCTTGTCTGCTCACCCGCCGGGGTGGGCGGGGCTGGGAGCTGAGGCTTGGGCTCCGGTCGGAGCACAGGGAGAGGACTGGGGCTGGAGGCGTGAACACAGTCTGCAGGGGGTTAGTGCACCACGGCTAGCCAGGAGGGAGTCCGGGGAAAAGTCTGGACCTGCCGAAGAGACAAGAGACTTTTTCTTGCCTCTTTGTTTCCTGGTGTGCGAGGAGAGGGGATTAAGAGCATTGCTTAAAGGAGCTCCACAGACCGGCGCGAGCCGCGGCTAAAAGCGCGGACCCCAGAGACAGGCATGAGACGCTAAGGCTGCTGCTGCCGCCACCAAGAAGCCTGTGTGCGAGCACAGGTTACTATCTACACCCCCTTCTGGGGAGCCTGTGCAGCCCGCCACTGCCAGGGTCCCGGGATCCAGGGACAACTCCCCCGGGAGAACGCACGGTGCGCCTCAGGCTGGTGCAACGTCACGCCGGCCTCTGCCGCCACAGGCTCGTGCCGCACTCCGTGCCCCTTCCTCCCCGCCCCGGCCTGAGTGAGCCAGAGCCCCCGAATCAGAGGCTCCTTTAACCCCGTCCTGTCTGAGCGAAGAACAGATGCCCTCCGGTGACCTACACGCAGAGGCCGGGCCAAATCCAAAGCTGAACCCCAGGAGCTGTGCGAACAAAGAAGAGACAGGGAAATCTCTCCCAGCAGCCTCAGAAGCAGCGGATTAAAGCTCCACAATCAACTTGATGTACCCTGCATCTGTGGAATACATGAATAGACAACGAATCATCCCAAATTGAGGAGGTGGACTTTGAGAGCAAGATTTATGACTTTTTTCCCCTTTCCTCTTTTTGTGAGTGTGTATGTGTATGCTTCTGTGTGAGATTCTGTCTGTATAGCTTTGCTTCCACCATTTGTCATAGGGTTCTATCCGTCCGTTTTTTTTTAAATCTTTTTTTCTTAATAATTATTTTTTATTTTAATAACTTTATATTTTATCTTACTTTATTTTATTTTACTTTATCTTCTTTCTTTCTTTTCTTTCCTTCCTTCCCTCCTTCCTTCCTTCCCTCCTTCCTCCCTCCCTCCTTTCTTCCTTTCTTTCCTTCCTTCCTTCCTTCCTTCCTTCTTTCTTTCTTTCCTCTTCTACTAATTCTTTCTTTCTACTTTTTCTCCCTTTTATTCTGAACTGTGTGGATGAAAGGCTCCTGGTGCTTCAGCCAGGAGTCAGTGCTGTGCCACTGAGATGGGAGAGCCAACTTCAGGACACTGGTCCACAAAGGACCTCCCAGCTCCACATAATATCAAATGGCAAAAATCTCCCAGAGATCTCCATCTCAACACCAGCACCCAGCTTCACTCAACGACCAGCAAGCTACAATGCTGGACACCCTATGCCAAACAACTAGCAAGACAGGAACACAACCCCACCCATTAGCAGAGAGGCTGCCTAAAATCATAGTAAGTCCACAGACACCCCAAAACACACCACCAGACATGGACCTGCCCAACTGGAAGACAATATCCAGCCTCATCCACCACAACACAGGCACTAGTCCCCTCCACCAGGAAGCCTACACAACCCACTGAACCAACCTTAGCAACTGGGGACAGACACCAAAAACAACGGGAAGTACGAACCTGCAGCCTGCAAAAAGGAGACCCCAAACACAGTAAGATAAGCAAAATGAGAAGACAGAAAAACACACAGCAGATGAAGGAGCAAGGTAAAAACCCACCAGACCTAACAAATAGAGAGGAAATAAGCAGTCTACCTGAAAAAGAACTCAGAATAATGATAGTAAAGATGATCCAAAATCTTGGAAATAGAATAGACAAAATGCAAGAATCATTTAACAAGGACCTAGAAGAACTAAAGATGAAACAAACAACAATGAACAACACAATAAATGAAATTAAAAATACTGTAGATGGGATCAATAGCAGAATAACTGAGGCAGAAGAACGGATAAGTGACCTGGAAGATAAAATAGTGGAAATAACTACTGCAGAGCAGAATAAAGAAAAAAGAATGAAAAGAACTGAGGACAGTCTCAGAGACCTCTGGGACAACATTAAATGTACCAACATTCGAATTATAGGGGTTCCAGAAGAAGAAGAGAAAAAGAAAGAGACTCAGAAAATATTTGAAGAGATTATAGTTGAAAACTTCCCTAATGTGGGAAAGGAAATAGTTAACCAAGTCCAGGAAGCACAGAGAGTCCCATACAGGATAAATCCAAGGAGAAATACGCCAAGACACATATTAATCAAACTGTCAAAAATTAAATACAAAGAAAACATATTAAAAGCAGCAAGGGAAAAACAACAAATAACACACAAGGGAATCCCCATAAGGTTAACAGCTGATCTTTCAGCAGAAACTCTGCAAGCCAGAAGGGAGTGGCAGGACATATTTAAAGTGATGAAGGAGAAAAACCTGCAACCAAGATTACTCTACCCAGCAAGGATCTCATTCAGATTTGATGGAGAAATTAAAACCTTTACAGACAAGCAAAAGCTGAGAGAGTTCAGCACCACCAAACCAGCTTTACAACAAATGCTAAACGAACTTCTCTAGGCAAGAAACACAAGAGAAGGAGAAGACCTACAATAATGAACCAAAAACAATTAAGAAAATGGGAATAGGAACATACATATCAATAATTACCTTAAATTTAAATGGACTAAATCCTCCAACCAAAAGACACAGATTGGCTGAATGGATACAAAAGCAAGACCCATATATATATGCTGTCTACAAGAGACCCACTTCAAACCTAGAGACACATACAGACTGAAAGTAAGGGGATGGAAAAAGATATTCCATGCAAATGGAAACCAAAAGAAAGCTGGAGTAGCAATTCTCATATCAGACAAAAAAGACTTTAAAATAAAGACTATTACAAGAGACAAAGAAGGAAACTACATAATGATCAAGGGATCGATCCAAGAAGAAGATATAACAATTGTAAATATTTATGCACCCAACACAGGAGCACCTCAATACATAAGGCAAATACTAACAGCCATAAAAGGGGAAATCGACAGTAACACATTCATAGTAGGGGACTTTAACACCCCACTTTCACCAATGGACAGGTCATCCAAAATGAAAATAAATAAGGAAACACAAGCTTTCAATGATGCATTAAACAAGATGGACTTAACTGATATTTATAGGACATTCCATCCAAAAACAACAGAATACACATTTTTCTCAAGTACTCATGGAACATTCTCCAGGATAGATCATATCTTGGGTCACAAATCAAGCCTTGGTATATTTAAGAATATTGAAATTGTATCAAGTACCTTTTCCGACCACAACACTATGAGACTAGATATCAGTTAAAGGAAAAGATCTGTAAAACAACAAACACATGGAGGTCAAACAATACACTACTTAATAACCAAGTGATCACTGAAGAAATCAAAGAGGAAATAAAAAATACCTAGAATCAAATGACAATGGAGACACGAAGACCCAAAACCTATGGGATGCAGCAAAAGCAGTTCTAAAAGGGAAGTTTATAGCAATACAAGCCTACGTGAAGAAACAGGAAACATCTGAAATAAACAACCTAAACCTTACACCTAAAGCAATTAGAGAAACAAAAAACCCCAAGTTAGCAGAAGGAAACAAATCATAAAGATCAGATCAGAAATAAATAAGAAATGAAGGAAATGATAGCAAAGACCAATAAAACTAAAAGCTGGTTCTTTGAGAAGATAAACAAAATTGATAAACCATTAGCCAGACTCATCAAGAAAAAAAGGGAGAAGAGTGAAATCAATAGAATTAGAAATGAAAAAGGAGAAGTAAAAACTGACACTACAGAAATACAAAAGATCATGAGAGATTACTACAAGCAACTCTATGCCAATAAAATGGACAACCTGGAAGAAATGGACAAATCCTTAGAAAGGCACAACCTGCCAAGACTGACTCAGGAAGAAATAGAAAATATGAACAGACCAATCACAAGCAATGAAATTGAAACTGTGATTAAAAATCTTCCAACAAACAAAAGCCCAGGACCAGATGGCTTCACAGGCGAATTCTATCAAACATTTAGAGAACAGCTAACACCCATCCTTCTCAAACTCTTCCAAAATATAGCAGAGGGAGGGACACTCCCGAACTCATTCTACGAGGCCACCATCACCTTGATACCAAAAGCAGACAAGGATGTCACAAAGAAAGAAAACTACGGGCCAATATCACTGATGAACACAGATGCAAAAATCCTCAACAAAATACTAGCAAACAGAATCCAACAGCGCATTAAATGGATCATACACGATGATCAAGTGGGGTTTATTCCAGGAATGCAAGGATTTTTCAATATATGCAAATCAATCAATGTGATAAACCATATTAACAAATGAAGGAGAAAAACTATATGATCATCTCAATAGATGCACAGAAAGCTTTCGACAAAATTCAACACCAATTTATGATAAAAACCCTGCAGAAAGTAGGCATAGAGGGAACTTTCCTCAACATAATAAAGGCCATATATGACAAACCCACAGCCAACATCATCCTCAATGGTGAAAAACGAAACCATTTCCACTAAGATCAGGAACAAGACAAGGTTGTCCACTCTTATTCAACATAGTTTTGGAAGTTTTAGCTACAGCAATCAGAGAAGAAAAGGAAATAAAAGGAATCCAAATCGGAAAAGAAGAAGTAAAGCTGTCACTGTTTGCAGATGACATGATACTATACATAGAGAATTCTAAAGATGCTACCAGAAAACTATTAGAGGTAATCAATGAATCTGGTAAAGTAGCAGGATACAAAATTAATGCACAGAAATCTCTGGCATTCCTATACACTAATGATGAAAAATCTGAAAGTGAAATCAAGAAAACACTCCCATTTACCAGTGCAACAAAAACAATAAAATATCTAGGAATAAACCTACCTAAGGAGACAAAAGACCTGTAGGCAGAAAATTATAAGACACTGATGAAAGAAATTAAAGATGATACAAATAGATGGAGAGATATACCATATTCTTGGATTGGAAGAATCAACGTTGTGAAAATGACTCTACTACCCAAAGCAATCTACAGATTCAATGCAATCCCTATCAAACTACCACTGGCATTTTTCACAGAACTAGAACAAAAAATTTCACAATTTGTATGGAAACACAAAAGACCCCGAATAGCCAAAACAATCTTGAGAATGAAAAACGGAGCTGGAGGAGTCAGGCTTCCTGACTTCTGACTATACTACAAAGTTACAGTAATCAAGACAGTATGGTACTGACACAAAAACAGAAAGATCAATGGAACAGGATAGAAAGACCAGAGATAAACCCTCGCACATATGGTCACCTTATCTTTGATAAAGGAGGCAGGAATGTACAGTGGAGAAAGGACAGCCTTTTCAATAAGTGGTGCTGGGAAAACTGGACAGGTACATGTAAAAGTATGAGATTAGATCACTCCCTAACACCATACACAAAAATAAGCTCAAAATGGATTAAAGACCTAAATGTAAGGCCAGAAACTATCAAACTCTTAGAGGAAAACATAGGCAGAACACTCTATGACATAAATCACAGCAAGATGCTTTTTGACCCACCTCCTAGAGAAATGGAAATAAAAACAAAAATAAACAAATAGAACCTAATGAAACTCCAAAGCTTTTGCACAGCAAAGGAAACAATAAACAAGACAAAAAGAGAACCCTCAGAATGGGAGAAAATATTTGCAAATTAAGAAACTGACAAAGGATTAATCTCCAAAATTTATAAGCAGCTCATGCAGCTCAATAACAAGAGAACAAACAACCCAATCCAAAAATGGGCAGCAGACCTAAATAGACATTTCTCCATAGAAGATATACAGACTGCCAACAAACACATGAAAGAATGCTCAACATCATTAATTATTAGAGAAATGCAAATCAAAACTACAATGAGATATCATCTCACACCAGTCAGAATGGCCATCATCAAAAAATCTAGAAACAATAAATGCTGGAGAGGGTGTGGAGAAAAGGGAACACTCTTGCACTGATGGTGGGAATGTATATTGGTACAGCCACTATGGAGAACAGTGTGGACGTTCCTTAAAAAAACCAAAAAAAACCTACCATACGACCCAGCAATCCCACTACTGGGCATATACCCTGAGAAAACCATAATTCAAAAAGAGTCATGTACCAAAATGTTCACTGCAGCTCTATTTACAATAGCCCGGAGATGGAAACAACCTAAGTGTCCATCGACAGATGAATGGATAAAGAAGATGTGGCACATATATACAATGGAATATTACTTATCCATAAAAAGCAATGAAATTGAGCTATTTGTAATGAGGTGGATAGACCTAGAGTCTGTCATACAGAGTGAAGTAAGTCACAAAGAGAAAGACAAATACCGTATGGTAACACATATATATGGAATTTAAGAAAAAAAAAAAGTCATGAATAACCTAGGGGTAAGTCAGGAATAAAGACACAGACCTACTAGAGAATGACTTGAGGATATGGGGAGGGGGAAGGATACGCTCTGACAAAGCGAGAGAGAGGTATGGACATATATACACTATCAAAAGGTAGATAGCTAGTGGTAAGCAGCCGCATAGCACAGGGAGATCAGGTCGGTGTTTTGTGACCGCCTGCAGGGATGGGATAGGGAGGGAGACACAAGAGGGAAGAGATATGGGAACATATGTATATGTATAACTGATTCACTTTGTTGTAAAGCAGAAACTAACACACCATTGTAAAGCAATTATACTCCAATAAAGATATAAATACATAAATAAACGTATTTTATGCAAAATACATGATTATTTCATAGATATTCCATATTTTAAGAAATAATAAATGTATTAAATGTATTATTATTAAATAAATAACAATTTATTAAAACATATTTGAGAACAGATGTTTTGTCAATTTTAAAACATATTTATAAATTTCAAAAAATTGACCCCTAATTTTCACACGTACAGTCATACCAAATTGAACACTAGCCATTGCCAATTTTTTATTTTCACTTGCCTGAAATATAATTTATCTTTGTCTTAGCCTAATTCTTGATTTGAAAATATGAGAATCATGCTTCTTTGCCCAAATGACATAATAGCTGTATATGAAACTACTGAGCATGACAATCCAGAAAATTATCTGAAATTCAAAATTAGCTCCCTTTTCTCTTGCTGCTTATTCTGCCTGACCTATAACTTGCTTCTTTAAATACATGATGCAACATAATCTCTACCCATCTCGGATATAACAAATCTCTTATAGAATAAGAATATTTTAACAACATCAATATGGCAGTGCTTGACACTGAGCACTTTCTTTGTTAATTATTTAAAGATGGGATTTTTCTACCAGGGTCTACTTGGTTCATTGTTTTCTTTTTGCTTGTTGTTGCTACTGTTGCTTTTTTGTTTTCTGCTTTAAAAGATTTCTTAAAATTTTTTATACTAGACTTAAATCCCTATTATTCTATACTTTTTTCTTTCTTTACTTTGAATAAAAAGTTTAATTGTTTTCCAAGTATCTCCAAATAGCTACTATTGAGATATTTTTTCTAGAGAATAATCATTTCCAGTTTTCTCAACAATTCATCCCCTCATTATCCTAAAAATATGTTAGAATACCTTTCTTTCAATTCAGTCTGGGTATTTTATACCCCTTACAATGGGGTGCTCAGAAATGGTAGGAATGGCTCAGAAATGAATAAGAATAAAGGATACCTTTTCTTCTTTAAAAATAATGTACTTATAGGTATTGAATCTTTTTTTTCAAGTAACACCAGTATATTGGGTTTTAATTAGTTTATTTTTAACTAAAATTAGCTTGTATATTTGATTGTTAGTTAATTACTTTTACAGTTTGTTGAGAACTTGAAGAGCTGAGTTTGGAGGAACTAAATATAGAACTTTATTAGTATCCCTTTTGAATCTTATATCTTGTAATCCAGCTTATTTTTCTAGCTGAAAATTCTTTCAGATCTATAATTGTTGTTCATTATCTCTTCAAGTTTCATGCCACTATGGTAATCATTAGGAATATTAATAAATATTCTACTTCATCTTTTCTTTCAGGCTTATGACAGGATCACAATTCCTGCATTTTGGAAGTTAGTGCATTTTTGTGATTTGCTTTGTCCAATAAAATTTAGCCAAAATTTCCTGTGTCATATCTGGAAGTAACAACAAGAACAACTTTTCCCTCTGTCACTGTGACTGGTAACATTAAATATAATGCCTGTTCCTCAGCCTGGGTCCTGGAGTGGGGATGGCGCAAAACAGAGACCCCTCACAAACCTGAGATTAACATGTAAAATAGCATTAAATAATCCCTTCTTGCTTTAAACCACAGAGATTGTGTGTGTGTGTGTGTGTGTGTGTGTGTGTGTGTGTGTGTGTGGTGCACATATGTGCTGAAATTTTATTGTTGTTATGTATTAGAATAATATCAGGTTTCATAACAAAATGTAAGTGGCTTATGTGACAAAATTTAATTTATTCCTCATACAACATGTCCAAAGTGGATTTTCAGGGCAGTTTCGTTCATTATAATCACTCAGAGACCCAGGCTGATGGTGGTCCATCTTGACACATGCTTTCATCATCTCATGGCAGCAAAAGTGAGTGTGGGGGATGCCTTACCTACTCTTAGACTCTTAGAGTAATAGTTACCCAGAAGTGACACAACACTTTTTATATTTTGTGGGCCAAAACAAATCATACTCCTACATCTAACTTCATATTCGTGGGATGTGTGAATTATCCGTTAGCAATTCAGTATAATCACCGTATCTTTTAAAAAGGTCCTCTACCCAACAGTGGAGAAGATCGGGACTATATTCTTCAGACTCCTCTTTTAGAAAGCAGGAGAAAAGCAGAGGTCATTACTTCCTGGAAGTGGTTACAAGCACCTAAGTGAGCAGATATGAGATTCACAGCTGCTTCTTGGAGAGAATTGAGAACAACCACTACACTGCTGCCAACTGAGATAAGTGGAGGAAAATTTTCTAGAAATTCCTTTAAAAAGGAAATAATTTCCAGCTAGTTTTTGACAAATGCCTTCTTCAATATGTCATGCAAGGTATTCAGCTCTGCTTCCCTAGCCATATGGTGGCAGCTTCTCTGCCTTTTCACAAGGACTTTGCTGTGCTTTGCTTTCCCATCTCCTTCGTATTCATAATAAGCCTCAATTCC
This sequence comes from Aethalodelphis obliquidens, assembly GCF_003676395.1. Lineage (NCBI taxonomy): Eukaryota > Metazoa > Chordata > Mammalia > Artiodactyla > Delphinidae > Aethalodelphis > Aethalodelphis obliquidens. The sequence continues at coordinate 4,929,205 of NW_020837954.1, read as the reverse complement.
TATATTAATTTATAAAAGAATGCTTAGAATGACTCTGTTTTCCTGACAACACACACAGATACAGCAGAAACATGCAAACTTACCACGGCCTCAGAAAAAGGATAACCAAAATATTTACAGTCAGCCCTAATGACTACCACATACACTATGTACACACAGATAAACTATATTATTTTATTTAAAAAAGAAAACAACATTCAAATGATTTTTGACAAGGGTACTCAGACCGTTCAATGGGGAAAGGACAGTTTTGTCAACAAGTGGTACTGGGAAAACTAGATATCCACATATACCAGAATGGAAACTTACCTAACACCGTATACAAAAATTAACTCAAAATGGATCAGACTTAAAACTGATGTAAGAACACACACGCATGCACACACACACACACACACACACACAGAGTAGGGCAATACTTAGACTTAAAAGGAGAGATTTTCTGACATAGGCTGCAACATGGATGAACCTTGATGATATTATGCTAAGTGAAATAAGCCAGTTAAAAAAGAAAAAACTACATGATTCCACTTATGCAGGGTACTTAGAATAGTCAAAATCATAGAGACAGAAAATAGAATGGTTATTCCTAGGAGTTGGAGTAAGGTGTAAGTACTGTTTAATGAGTACAGAGTTTCAGTTTTACAAGGTAGAACGAGTTCTGGAGATGGATGATGGTAATGATAGCACATTATGAATATAATTAATACCACTGAATTGGACAGTTAAAACTGGTTAAGATGGTAAATTTTATGTCATGAGTATTTTACCACAATAAAAAAACTGGGAAAATTAAGAGCAAGCCCTATGAAGTCAAACAACAGGCTCATAGACTTGGTTCTTTGACTGATGCACAACAGTAACTTGAATCAGGGATAAATAATGCGTATATTTTTATATCAGATCCACATGTGCCTACTCTTGATCTATACATCTATACACTGAAAAATGAAATAAAGGAAATATAAAACAAAAACCATAAGTGATCTTTTCCACACACAACTATATACAATTGTGAGATAGGGACAGGGAATACTATGAGTTTTCTTTCTGGTCCTTAGTCCTTGTTCTCCATAATCTATGGTTTTCCTCTAAACACTGTCTCAGCCCATTGACCAAGTGGATCATATGTTTTCCACTAATAATAAAATGGCAGAACATCTTTTAGGCAGACGTCTGAAGGGCCAATGAATAAATCATCATGCTCTCTTTTCCTCTGCCATGGTAACCAGTAATATTCTAGATGGTGTACTCTCCATCATTCTGGATCCTGGGGAAAGGAATCAAGAAGCAGGGTCCCCAGATCTAGTCATGGGATGGGCATATACCTTTCACCTGTAAGCCATTAAGGTATATAGGGGGTTACTTATTATTGCAGCATAACAAAGATCATCTTGTCAAACACAATTCTGAAAATATATTACAACAGGCTAAATGTTTGTGCTCCCCCCAAATTCATAATGTTGAGACCCTAATCTCAACGTGATGGGATCTGGAGGTGAGATATTTAGGAGGAAATTAGGTCATAAGGATGGAACCCTCATGAATAGGATTAATGGTCTTATAAGAGGCTAGCTAGCTCTTTTTCTACCGCATGAGGGTACAGCAAGAAAATGACCCTCTGTCAACAAGGACGAGGGGACTCATCAAGAACTCATCAGTATTGGCACACTGATATTGTATCCCTAGCCTCCAGAACTGTGAGAAATAAATGTTTGTTGTTGAAGCCACTAGTCTATGGTAATTTGTGACACTAGCTCAAACAGATTAAGACATACATTGGTACTGAAAAGTTGGGTGCTGCTATAAAAAACACTAAAAATGTGGAAGTGGCTTTGGAACTGAGTAGTGGGTAATGGCTGGAATTCCTGCTGGAAGGAGTGGAGATTGTTTGTGAAGGGACTTTTAAAGGTGCTTCTGGTAAGAGCTCAGGAAGAAAAGAGGAAAGCTGTAGAGAAAGCTTCCATCTTCTTAGAGAGAATACATAATCATGTACAGAATGTGGGTAGAAATACAGACTGTAAAGGCCACTCTGATGATGTCCCAGGTCAAAATAAAGAACAGGTTATTGGACAATGGAGAAAAGGCAATCCTTGTTATAAAGTGGCAAAGAATCTGGCTGAACTGTATTTGTGATCTAGTCTTTTGTGAAAGCTATAACTTGCAACCAATGAAATGGGATATTTATTTGTATATTAGATATTTTGACCATGGCAGAAATTAAGAATTCAATAGAAGTTTGATAATACTGTTTCTGGGATTTCAAATATATATAAGAAATACATCTTATGACAATAATAGTACAAAAGGGAAGAGTGGGAAAAAGTTTTTAAACTGTGTTAAGGTTTTTGCAGTGTCTAGAAGTGGTAACAGTTATAATTTAAGTTAGACCCTAATGCAAATTGTAAATTCTAGAGCAATCATTAAGGTAATTTTTTAAAAGATCATATCAATTAAAGACATAAATCCATTGGGAAGCACACTATATTCATCAATTTATTTTTTAACGTTTTTATTGCTTTACAATGGTGTGTTAGTTTCTGCTTTATAACAAAGTGAATCAGTTATACATATACATATATCCCCATATCTCTTCCCTCTTGCGTCTTCCTCTCTCCTACGCTCCCTATCCCACCCTTCTAGCTGGTCACAAAGCACCGAGCTGGTCTCCCTGTGTTATGCGACTGCTTCCCACTAGCTATCTATTTTACATTTGGTAGTGTATATATGTCCCTATATACACTACCACTCTCTCACTTTGTCCCAGCTTACTCTTCCCCCTCCCCGTGTCCTCAAGTCCACTCTCTAGTAGGTCTGCATCTTTATTCCCGTCTTGCCCCTAAGTTCTTCATGACCAATTTTTTGTTTTTTAGATTCCATATATATGTGTTAACATAAGGTATTTGTTTTACTGTTTCTGACTTACTTCACTCTATATGACAGACTCTAGGTCCATCCACCTCACTACAAATAACTCAATTTCATTTCTTTTTATGGCTGAGTAATATTTCATTGTATATATGTGCCACAACTTCTTTATCCATTTGTCTGTTGATGGACACTTAGGTTGCTTCCATGTCCTGGCTATTGTAAAGAGAGCTGCAATGAACACTGTGGTACATGACTCTTTTTGAATTATGGTTTTCTCAGGGTATATGCCCAGTAGTGGGATTGCTGGGTCGTATGGTAGTTCTATTTTTAGTTTTTTAAGGAAACTCCATACTGTTCTCCAAAGTGGCTGTATCAATTTACATTCCCACCAACAGTGCAAGAGGGTTCCCTTTTCTCCACACCCTCTCCAGCATTTATTGTTTGTAGATTTTTTTTTTTTGTATATTTTTTGATGATGGCCATTCTGACTGGTGTGAGATGGTATCACATTGTAGTTTTGATTTTCATTTCTCTAATGATTAATGATGTTGAGCATTCTTTCATATGTTCGTTGGCAATCTGTATATCTTCTTTGGAGAAATGTCTATTTAGGTCTTCTGCCCATTTTTGGATTGGGTTGTTTGTGTTTTTGATATTGAACTGTATGAGCTGCTTGTAAATTTTGGAGATTAATCCTTTGTCAGTTGCTTCATTTGCAAATATTTTCTCTCATTCTGAGGGTTGTCTTTTCGTCTTGTTTATGGTTTCCTTTGCTGTGCAAAAGCTTTGGAGTTTCATTAGGTCCCATTTGTTTGTTTTTGTTTTTATTTCCATTTCTCTAGGAGGTGGGTCAAAAAGGATCTTACTGTGATTTATGTTATACAGTGTTCTGTCTATGTTTTCCTGTAAGAGTTTTATAGTGTCTGGCCTTAGAGTTAGATCTTTAATCCATTTTGAGTTTATTTTTGTGTATGGTGTTAGGGAGTGTTCTAATTTCATTCTTTTACATGTAGTTGTCCAGTTTTCCCAGCACCACTTACTGAAGAGGCTGTCTTTTCTCCATTGTATATTCTTGCCTCCTTTATCAAGTATAAGGAGACCATATGTGCGTGGGTTTATCTCTGGGCTTTCTATCCTTTTCCATTGATCTATATTTCTGTTTCTGTGCCAGTACCATACTGTCTTGATTACTGTAGCTTTGTAGTATAGTCTGAAGTCCGGGAGCCTGATTCTTCCAGCTCTGTTTTTCTTTCTCAAGATTGCTTTGGCTATTAGAGGTCTTTTGTGTTTCCATACAAATTGTGAAATTTTTTGTTCTAGTTCTGTGAAAAATGTCCCTGGTAGTTTGATAGGGATTGCACTGAATCTGTAGATTGCTTTGGGTAGTATAGTCATTTTCACAATGTTGATTCTTCTAACCCAAGAATATGGTATAACTCTCTATGTATTTGTATCATCTTTAATTTCTTTCATCAATTAGAAGTCTCAATATTGTTAACGTGAAATTTCACCCAAATGTATCTATAGATTTAGTGCAATTCCAATCAAAATCCTAGCAGCTTTATAAAGCAGAAACTAACACAGCATTGTAAAGCAACTATACTCCAATAAAGATGTTAAAAAAAAAATTCTAGCAGCTTTTTAATGGGAATTGACTGGCTGATTCTAAAATATATATGGCAATGGAAAGGCAGAAAAATGATCAAAGGCACATTTGAGGAAGAACAAAGCTAGAGGACATACATCATGAAATATCAAGACTTATTTTAAAGCAAATTAAACAGTTAGATATTGGTGTAAGGAGAGGCAAATACACCAATACAACAGATTAGAGGCTATAGAAACATAGGGGTCCCCAACCCCCAGGCCACAATGGTCTGCGGCCTGTTAGGATCCAGGCCTAATACCTAACTCTAATACCATACATACACACAAAAATTCATATAAATTATAAAATTAACTGAAAGTAAGATGATTACGTTTCTAGAAGACAGATGAAATATTTTCCTAATGCTGGCATAGGTAAAGGTTTTTTAAACAGGCTAGAATAACACTAAAGATCTTAATCATAACTAACTGATATACTGTATTTTGTTAAAATGAAATTTCTGTTCCTCAAAGACACTATTAAGAAAGTGAGAATGTAAAGCAACAAATGGGGGAAGATATTATATCTATCTATTTATATCTATTTGTATATGGAAAAGGACTCATGCCTAGAACTCCTATCAATCAATACAAACATCAGCAACCTAATTTTTGAAATGGACAAAAGGCTTAAATAGGCACGTAGCAGAAAAGGATATCTAAATTGCCAATAAGCCTATGAAATGGTGTTCAAGATCATCAGTCATCTGTAGACATAGACATGCTTATTTTAAATGTAGGTATTATTTATTTACTACTTAGTTACATAATCTGCTGATATGTAAAATATGATCTAAACCTTAAAAAATTCAATAAAAGTATCTAAAATAAATTAGTGAATTTAAATATTTTATTACAATTTATATATTTTAAAATTTTGTGATTATATACTTGAATTCTTTCAAATATTTGTGTATGAATGAATTATTCCTCTAAAGTTATGGCCCAATTGTCAAAGCTCATATCACATGTACCAGTTAAGAGCTAATTATCTGGAAAGTTTAGGACAAAACTATTTTCATTAGGAAGAATTTGGCAAATATGTTCTGTTTTCAGGTATCTTCTGCATTTTTTTATTTTTTGGTTTTAGGTGTACAACATAGTGATTTGATTTTTTTTTTATACATTAGGAAATGATCACGATAAGACTAGTTACCATCTGTCACCATACAGAGTTATTAAAATATTATTGACTATATTCCCTACACCATACATTACATCCCCATAACTTACTTCTTTTATAGCTGGAAGGTTATACCTCTTAATCTTCTTCACCTATTTCTCCTGTCTCCCCCAGACCCCTCCCCTCTGGCAACCAATAGTTCTCTGTATCTATGAGTCTGTTTCTGTTTGTTTGAATGATTAACACCCTTAAATTTCAAATTGAACAAAGGAGATAATATTGGGTTTTTTCCTTTGAAAACATGTATTAAGTAAGATTGTGTTTTAATGTTATCCTAAATATTAAAATTGCACTTATGTCTAGGGTTTCTTAATATTTTTAAGACAAGGAAAATGTCTACAATTATATCAAAATAGCCAGGTCCACACAAGTTTCATTTAATCTTAACAACTATGCAATGTAGGTAGGGAAGTACCAAGGGTAATTGTAATTAGGGATGTGTTTTATGTAGAAAATGTTAAAATAATAATAAAACCAACTAAAAGACAGTTTTCTTGGCAATTTGAAACAATGTCATTGACAAAACACTACTCTGCATCGCAGCAGACTGCTTATACCACCCTTCCCTTGGGATGCCACTGATGGGTACCATTCATTTTTCAGGGAAAATTGGGATAAATATATGATAAATCCACACCAACTAAACTAACAGATCAAAATGAAATTATCTGTTTTCTTTGTATGAAACAGTAAAAATGGTTACTTTGAAAAAGCCTACTCTATCTCTGATTTGGTTATTTTTTCTTAAGCAAAACCATATGTGTCATCAATACAGACTTTCCAACTGAAATCATCAAAAATCCATGTGTGCAACAGCTGAGTAACTCAAAATTCAATTTAGAAGTATTTCATAGTGGTTTGTTAGCCTGTTTGTTTACTCTTCACTGGAAACATTTTTAACTTTGTGAGAAGAGGTCATGAGAATGACTATGCTGAATGCATAGTTGTTAAGAATTAATTTATGTTTATTTATGATCAAACTGTTTTTGAGCTTAAAGTCCACTCAACCCATTAGGAAAGAAAACGTTAAACTTGAAAGAGTTGTTATGAAAATATAATCCATCAATCATATATACATATGCACTAATCTGACAAACTCTTAATATTACTCAGCCTTCTGAAACTTTAATAATGAAAATTCTAAAACTTTGAATGTGTGAATTGCAAATGTGTGTGGGTTTTTTTTGGTTATGCTGAAAGATATGACTTGAAGGCTTGATGTTGCAAAGAATTTTAGTGATCTGTTAGAAATATACTTTGCTATAAGACCCAGTTGTTAACACATGTATTAAAATGTTAAATTCTACTCATATGTCATTAATACCCACTGCTGGCTTACTTGTAATCCTTGTTAATATTTTGCCTATTGGAAAATGCATTTTATATCAGGTCAGTGTATAAACCCATAAGGAACTTATGTATTTGATTCAGAAACTATTCACGGAGACTTCCCCTTTTAAAAATACTGTTTTTCTGCCAAGGAATATAGTAAATTACAATATTATTGAAGTATAAAGATAATCAGTTTATTAGAAATTTCATAAGAAGTGATTTTTAACAACTTTTTAAATAAGAATGTTTTGTTTTAATTTAATTGAGAAAGGATTATACTTGCTTCTTGAAGGCAATTGTTAATGTAAATGCATAATTTATTTGTAAATGACACTTTCAAATGGTTTTATATCAGTTGACTCTGTACCTCTGATGTTGCCTTTTTACTTTTTGTTTGTTTTGTTCACTGAAGTAAATGTCGACAATGTATTACCTAAACTAATTAACATGGAAAAAATTGCATTTCCTACCAGTAGAAATGCCAGGATTAAAATGTCCTATAATTCATTTTCAGATGCTGAAAGATGCAATTATACTGCAGATAGGTTGAGTATCTCCACCATATGAAAAGTTCTCCATTTGAATTCACAGGATTAATTACATAATTTTGACATCTAGTCCAGATCTTGAAAAAAACAGAAGATTATGAACCCAGAAATTTCAGATGAAAGATAGAAAAACATTTACCACCCAAGAGATATGAAGAATCAATCATATGAAACTAGTTTTCACAAGCTCCTGATACAAAATGTCTCCTGACACAAATTTAAAAGCCTCAAAAATCAAATTGGAAGAAAGAAAAGAAAGGAAAGAAAGAAAGAAAGAAAGAAAGAAAGAAAGAAAGAGAGAGAGAAAGAGAGAGAGAGAGAGAGAGAGAGAGAGAAAGGGTAAACCAAGGCTATCAAATTCAAAGAATTAGAAATGGAAAGTCTATCACCAGCTTAGTTATCTGCTGAAATACACTAATTATTATATGAGAGATGCTTTTTTAACTAAGAATAGGTCAGTGTATTTGTTATCTGAATTTACTTCAAGGATTCACATTTAAACATGAAAATCTAAAGTTGGGGGAGGGATGAAAAATGTGAGCTGAACGATGGATGCAATAATCCACGACAGAACAAGACAGAAAAGAGAATCTTGACACTAAACCCACTTAATTTTATCCATTTATATGTTATTACTTTTTCTAAAAGTTTTATTTCTATTTTTCAAACCCCACTTTTAACATATACATTTTTAACATATACATTTTTTTTTCAGGGACGTTTTGTTCTATTTTTTCCTAGTCTCTTTTAGGTAGCTTCCATTTTTCTGTCCTGATTACTGCTTCCTGTGTCCCTGTAAGTATTCCAACTCACAATCAAAGTCTACTAGAGACATTATGAGGAAACTTATGAATCAAAAGAAGAGTTGGATTCTCAGGTGCTGCAAAACTCTGACATTCTATGAAATACAGATTATAGTATGTCTACTGATTTTCTGGAGGGAACTGTTTATTAGTAAAAGTAGATGTAAGTATTTATTTTAGGTAAACTAAGGTGCTGAGAATAGTGAATAACCAAAGGAATGAAGGCTATTGGTGAGCAAGAAAATCATAATCTCTTTGAGGATATCTATCTGATCATTTGTAGGTAATATACTATAATAGTTATAGAATAAGATCTCAAGGGATATAAACTAATATATATTTGTGGTGCTCCAGTCCTCGGAAAAAGCAGGATAAAGCAAAGCCTTCTATTTCATTATCAAATAAATTTACATTTCCCCATGATGACTTCTTGAACAATAAGTAGCAATTAAAAATAAGTCATCATGGGCTTCCCTGGTGGCGCAGTGGTTGAGAGTCCACCTGCCGACGCTGGGGACACGGGTTCGTGCCCCGGTCTGGGAAGATCCCACATGCCGCGGAGCAGCTGGGTCCGTGAGCCATGGCCACTGAGCCTGTGCGTCCGGAGGCTGTGCTCCGCAACGGGAGAGGCCACAACAGTGAGAGGCCTGCGTACCGCAAAAAAAAAAAAAAAAAAAAAAAAAGTCATCACATAGAAAGTGACTCTTGAAGGTAGTCACTAAAAGCTAATGCCAACAGTCAAAATGAAAGTCAAAACCCATTTGTGAATTTTTATCAACAATTTAAAAAATCATAGACTAGGATAAAACAGTACAGAAGAATTGAATCACATATAATTAGAGTAAACACTGCTTTGTGAAACATATGTTGCATATATGTATGCATAGTTCAGTAACGTATATATGTATATACCATCACAATGTAAAAGGCATTGTTATTGTGAGTCACAGTTACAACATTTGAAATCTACTGTGTTAATCTATGTATAATCACGTTGACAGTACTGTAGTTCAACAGATGATAAATAAGTTTAAGAATTATTTTAATAACTAAAAATAATGCAATGACATGGAACAAAATGGCACAGAACAGTCAAGTAGGTGGGTGTCACAGTTATATAAGCACAAAAGAAAATAGACGATAACTTAAACAGAAGTTATTTTAAGGAGAGAGGGAGAAGTTTTAAGACTAGAGGAAAAAAGGATAAAATGAAATAAACTGTTTAGTCAAATTCAGAAGAACTGGAAATATGATGATTGTATTTAAGATAATAAGAGTATTTGAAAATGTTGCTGTTGTAATGAGAAAGCAAACTGTCAAAAGGTGTTTTTGTTAAGTGTAACAGAATCAGATAAGGAGTGATAATTAAAATGCAGAGTCTGGGGCCTCCTGACAAAGTATTTAATGCAAAACTCTAGAGGTGCAGCCCAGGAATACATATTTTTAATAGACACCTCAGATGATCCTTATGCACACCAAAATTTATGAACAGCTTCTTAATATTCTAACATAAAAATATCTTTTATCAACTCTTTGAAAATTTTCACTAAGAGAATGATTTAACTATGAGCCAGCTCACAATTTTCTCACAAAGCCCGTTATGTCTTTAGCACTGCAAGAGAAAAAATAAAATGACATGAAATGCACTCTGATGAAATTCTGAAGATTATAATGAGAGTACATTCGTTTCAAATGTATCTAGTATTGGAATTTTTATGAGCACATAGGATAATATTATGTTCCTGCATTCTAATGCCATAGAGTAAGAAGAGAATATGGTAGAAAATTAATTTCAGCAATTATCAATCTCATGCTTCTTCTAAAGTACACACTTTGATGTTCACTTATTGGGATGCAAGAAGAACTATGGAAGCACTGAGAGCCACTTGGTATTTCAAAAGAGAATTAAATATCAGGTAGTTAAAAGTTCCAGTTGATTATTTGTAGGCAATGTACTGCAATTAGCATTTAAATAATTCAATGTTAGAAACCATTTTCTCTGAGATTAACAATGATTCATTCTTACATGCTGTGTTTTTAATCAAAGAGGTGAAAGGTATAGAGCATGGGACAGGAACAAAGATGTCTAGTTACAAACCCACTCTTGCAATTTGCTGGTAATGTGCCTGCCTGCATGTTTAAAAGCAACTTGAATGTGTTGTGCTGCCTATTCAGACCTTAATGAGAATGTAAATGAAGGATTATTCGTTCCACCAGCAGATGATATTTCTTTAGAAATATTGCCTGAACCTTACTCCATTATTTCCCAACTTCCAAAAAATCTGTATGATAATGCACCTCATTAATGATATTGTCATTGTCATTTAGAAAACATGTGGAGACCTGCAAAGTCATTATTAATTACAGTCACATTCATGAAAGCAGAAACACTCAAATTCATCACTGTATTTGTTAATTAGCTGAAAACTCAGTCCTATTTTATACACATTTCCCTAAAAATAACCTTATTACTTTTTTTTTTTTCTTTTGCGGTACGCGGGCCTCTCACTGTTGTGGCCTCTCCCGTTGCGGAGCAACAGGCTCCGGACGCGCAGGCTCAGCGGCCATGGCTCACGGGCGCAGGCGCTCCGCGACACGTGGGATCTTCCCAGACCGGGGCATGAACCCGTGTCCCCTGCATTGGCAGGCGGACTCTCAACCACTGCACCACCAGGGAAGCCCAACCTTACTACTTTTTTAAGGATAATTTTTTTTTCAAAATGGACACTGATCAGGAGAATCATAATATGCCTTTCAACATAAACTACTGAATTTATTCCAGTCTAAATTGTCTCATCCAAAAGAACATGGTAAATACTACAACAGCAAAAAGTTTTTTCTCCCCACTTTCCCTCCATTAAAATGGTCTGATTGCCCCTTGTCCATTTTTCTAAATGATAGATAATATCCTCTCCTCTTTTGCTTTTCTTGTCTATTATGTCCTTTATAGAAAACCTAAAATGAGGCATTTCCTGCAAGCCTGCAGAGAGAGAAGACTGAATAGGAAGCTGAAAGGGAGTATAGAGACCAGGATAAAAGGCAGTTATTAAATTTGTGAACTCTATCAGAAGACAAGAAAATAAACTATACCACTGGCTGGAAGGGTAGTGAAGTATGACATTTCATTTTTATGCAGGTCTCAGCATGATAGAAGTAACAGAGTGAAGAACACTGTAACAAAGCAGTTAGTGCATTCATTGGATGCCAGCATGGCTCCTCTGCTGTTCTTTGGTTGATCCTTTTTGTGTCTTTGTGGAATAGTAGTTCAGAGATTCATATATATGAGATCAGACCCATCAACAACCCTTTGTGAATTTTGATGATGAGAGGCCGAAAGCTCATTCTGTGTAACTCCATGAGATTCAAGGTCCAGTTGTGCTTTATATTCTTCCACATTTCTTCTCCTTCAGTGTATGAATGCAGTCTCATGCAGTTTCAATCTCTCTTTCTTTCTCCCTCTGACACACACACAGTGTCATAGAATAGAGGTGCATATAACGTTCTTACGTTAAGAATTCTTAGACATTAAATGGATATTTAATGTTTTGCTTTAGTTCATGAAAATAATATTAAAACTAAATATTTCTCATTCTCTTTAGTTCTTTCAGATATTACATAAATAGATATTAGATAAGCAGGTGCAATAACTTTTTTAACATATTTGTAACTTGCTATAAAAATTTTTTTAATGAGCTGTGCTAAACAGACAATGAACACAACACAATTTTATTTTTTTCCCCTTTCCTTTTTACAAATCTGATTTCTAGTCTCCATGTCTACCATACTTGGATGAAATCTTGAGTAGGACCTATTGCTTTTCAGCTACTGATCAGTCACAAAGATTGCCTTGGGTTAATAAATGAAAAGTGTTGGCCTGTGTAATTTTTTTTTTTTTTTTTTGCCGTACGCGGGCCTCTCGCTGTTGTGGCCTCTCCCGTTGCGGAGCACAGGCTCCGGACGTGCAGGCTCAGCAGCTATGGCTCACAGGCCCAGCCGCTCCGCAGCATGTAGGATCTTCCCGGACCGGGCCATGAACCCGTGTCCCGTGCATTGGCAGGTGGACACTCAACCACTGCGCCACCAGGGAAGCCCTGTCCTGTGTAATTTTAATGCTCCAAACACATGAAAACTTTAAACTTTTTTCCCTTCTGCAATTCAAGTCTAACCTAAGCTTGGAAGTTTCAAGTGCGGACAGAGGCATTATAAGCTGGTTACTATGCTCTAACTCCAAAACTAACTCCAAAACATGCATCCATGAGTAGAAAGGATAGAACAATAACCTCTAGTACTCTTCTTCAACAGCTATGAATATACGGCCATACTTATTTCATCTTTATCTCTTTCTTCTTTTTCCACTTTCCTACTCCTATTAGTTACTGAGTAATTTTAAAGCAAATTTTAGAAATGACATCATTTCATCCATAAATAATTTGTTACATATTGCTAAGTGAAGACACTTTGAAAAACACAGCATAAAAACAGTATCATATAAATTTAAACAATAACATCTCAATAGCATCAAATAGCATCAAATGTGACCTGTCAAGGTCACAGAGTTTTGATTTTCTTAGAAATGCAATTTAAAAATTGTTTTTCAAATCATGTCAGACATGTTTCAAATATTATATGCATTTTAAATCTCTTTTAGAAGAGATTTGATTAAAATTTTTTTCTTCTCATTTATTTGTCTTATAGAACACCCCACATTCAAATTTTTCTGATTGTATACCTGTGGTGTCATTTAACATTTTCTTCTACCTGGTTTTTAGAAACTGATTTATCTAAAAACTAGATCACACTTGATTTTTTGGTAAAAATACTCCATAGATGGTTTTCCAGTCTTCATATTGCAACACTATGGCCAGTAGGAGGCTCTTCACATTTGCATAACACTAGTAGTGTTTAATAGCATCCTTGGTTTCTAGTTGAACAAGTTCCCGTTTCACATGGTATAGGTCCGACTATTTCTCTAAGGAGTCTTGTTTCTTTGGATAAAGAAATGGTAACTAGAGATGATAATTTAAGCACAAAGTGCTCTTTGCTAAAATCTTAGTCACTGCATCTAGACCTTTACAATAAACAGGGTTCTCCAGAGAAACAGAAGCAGTAGAATATTTTATATATATGGAGGTTTATTATAGGAATTGGTTCACATGCTAATAGAGGCCAAGAAGTCCCATGATCTGCTATCTGCAAACTAGAGAACCGGGAAAGCCAGCGGTGTAATTCAATCCCAGTCCAAAGGCTTGAGAACAAGGGGGCTAATAGTGTAAGTTCCCATCTGAGGCCACAAGCCGGAAAACCAGAAGTGCTAATGTCTGAGGGCAAAAGATGGATGCCTCAGCTCAGCCAGAGAGAACAAATTCGCCCTTCCTCTGCCTTTTTGTTCTTTTCAGGCACACAACAGACTGAATGGTGGCCACCACATTAGCGAGGGCCATCAGCTTTACTCAGTTCACCAATTCAAATGCTAATCTCTTCTGGAAATATCCTCACAAACACACCCAGAAATAATGTTTAACCAGCTACTGGGCATCCCTTAGCCCAGTCAAGTCGACATATAAAATTAACCACATATATATACATATATATATGCAATGGATATGTACTATATATTATGCACACATACATATAGTGAACATTAAAATATCAAGATTATTATTAATATATGAGTTCTGAATACAGGCTAAGATTATTTGTAGCTGTTAATTTTTCTTAGGCTATATCTCATCAGGGATATTCAATCAAATTACTGTCTTTTAGAGATGCAGAAAATAATTCTCTGTGTAGTTAAGCGACTATCTCATTACAAGTATTTTTTAAAATTTTGCTTTAATATTTTTGAATATGCATAATATTTGCATGATCTTAAGGTAAATATTATACAAGATACATTCAGAGAGTCTAGCTTCCAAAATATCCCCTTCACCCTATTCTCTCCATCTCCTTAACTACTTTTATTAATGTTGTTCATCTTTTAATCAACTTATTTGAACTTATAAACAAATACATAAATATCTGCATTCTATACATTTTATAAAAATATATTAACTATTTACATTTTTTGGAACAGTATATCCTGAAGATCAACCCAAAGTAATATCTAGAGATTGTCCTTTTTAAAGCTGGTATCATGGCTTGTATGTATAATAATTTCTTATATATTTCACTATTCACTTACATTTGTGTTCTTTCCAGTCTTTTGCTATTTTAAATAGCACTGCAAAAAATAGCCTTTAGCATATTCCATTTTGAATATTCACAGAATGTCTTTGAAATCAATTCCTAGAGATAGTATTACTGGGTTAAGAGGTAAACACAGTTGTAATTTTGTAAGGTATAGCCAAATTCACCTCTGTAGGAGGTTATAACATTTTGTATTACCACCAATACGGTAGAAGATACTTGTTTCCCATTAGCTCATCAAGAAAGCATGTTGTCAAATGTCTCAATGGGTGAGATATAGTATTTTATGTAATATTAATTTACATTTCTCCTAATTATAAATGAGAACAGTTTCTGTAAACTGATTCTATATGTTTTCTGTTTTCCATAAATGATGGTCTTTTTCAGATCATTTTAATATCATATTAACTTCGTGATATTGTTGTAATTTTCTCTCAGTATTCCATTTTTTTTTTTACTCTCATCTTGGTTTACTTTTATATGTAATTTTAAAATTTCTGTTTAGTCATGTGTGCTATTCCTTTGTAACATAACTCCTGAATTTGAGCCTTATTTAGGAACATTTCCCCACAGCTATTTTATAGAAAAATAGCCTGAATTTTTTTTTAGCATTCATAAATATTTATTTTATCTGTAAATCTTTAATCCACTTATAAATTATCTATTTTCTTGTATGTGGCATCTGAACCAGATCACATTTAAAATTTTCCATATGATTGTAACAGAGAAGAACAAACCTGACTCCTTATTGGAGCTATTCTTTTAGCTCTAACCCTTGTGCTCTGTTGCCTGTGTTTAGTCTTGCTGACTCTATGTCTTTGTAAAGGAATGTTGCCTGTAGCCTGAAATACACATAATGTTCCTTTCTCAAGGCTCTACCTCCCAGGCTTGACCTTTAGAGGTATAACACTTTTCATTCATATAGAGATATAAAGTTGCAGAACAGAGAATATTTGTCTTGTTGGCGCTTTACATGAACACCTTGACCAGACCTACATGAACAGCTGCAAGAAAAAAGGATTATCACACCCCCTCCAGGGTCTGGCTGTCACCAAGAAGTATGCAACAACCAGCCACACCCCTTCCCCTTTTAGTATAATAGAAGCCTGAATTCTAACTCAGATAAGATGGTTCTTTGGGACACTAGTCTGCCACCTTCTCAATCCACTGAATTTACAAATAAGTTGCTATTCCTTGCGCCAGCACCTCATCTCTCCATTTACTGGCCTATTGTGCAGTGAGCAGTAGGGACCTGGACTGGGTAACATGATTATCCAATACCTCTTCTCAAAACAGTTTTCATTTTCCACTGATGTATTTGTTACCTTTTCATATACAAAATGTTTAAATGTACTTTAATCTATTTTTGAGTTCCAAATTCATTTGATCTATTAATCAATGCATACAATTTTGATTAAAGGTACAACACTTTGCAAAATATTTTGATATGTTTGTCTATCATTATTCAAGAACAGCATAGGCCATTTCATTTTTTCAAGTCTAGTTTTGCATCTTTCAGGAGTGTTTTATAGTTTTTCCTTTTATATATTTTGGGCATTTCTTGTTAAATTTGTCATGCATAGATTTTTTAAGTGCTCTCTGAGTGAATCTGATTTTATAGCCCAGACAGAGACCCACTCACCCACTAGTCTACAGTGTTTCTGCTGAGGTTGTGCTTAATATTAAATTATTTTTAAAATATTCAAGTCCTTGGGCTTCGCTAGTGGTACAGGGGTTAAGAATCCACCTGCCAATGCAGGGGACATGGGTTCGAGCCCTGGTCCAGGAGAGCAACTAAGCCCGTGCAACACAACTACTGAGCCTGCGCTCTAGAGCCCGTGAGCCACAACTACTGAAGCCAGTGCACCTAGAGCTCGTGCTCCGCAACAAGAGGAGCCACCTCAATGAGAAGCCCACGCACCCCACTCGCCGCAGCTAGAGAAAGCCCACACGCAGCAACGAAGACCCAACACAGCCAAAAGTAAATTAATTAATTAATTAAAAAAAATACTCAAATCCAATATGAGTTAAAAGTATAAAATTAGTGGGATTGTTAAAAGTGCTAATACAAAGAAGTATACAATTTTAATAAAGAAAACATTTGAGTGAATCATGAAATGAGAAGTTTGCTTTTAGCAAAATTGTAAACTACAAGTTCAGAAAACAATGAAAAGTCTGATAGCACCCACTAGATTATGAACACAATGAAGGCAAACTTAGGTCTTATTCATTGGTAAAGCAATTGGCACAAATAGGCATTGAATAAGTTTTAAAAAATCATTTGTACAGTATATGCAGATTATGTGCCTATATGACTTACCTTCATCATCAAGAGGGGAGGAAAACTGATTGATAAAATTGAGAAGGAGGAGACAAAACTTTTGAGGGTATGACTACAAAAGAAGTCTGAAATTCCTGGACCATAAGCCTTATGGTGATTAAATTAAAGGCCAGAATAGAAACGCCAAGAACCATGAAAATATCATAAAATATTTGTTATAAGCCAAGAGTGGTTCTATATATTTTCTAAAATTAAAAGGAGAAATAAAGATTTTGATCTTTCCATTGATCATAAAACTCATTTCTGTAATAAAAAAATCATATGACAACGTGTTTCTGTCATAACCTCTTACATCACTGTTATATTGTCCTATAATTACGCTTAGATGGCTATTCTAAATATCAGAAAACTGAGTTTAATATGGCATTAATTTGTCTTAGCAAGATTTTTCTTATTATTATCTGATACAGCATGAAGAAGCAATGATTTAGCATATAATTACTCAACAACAGTTATGCTAGGCTCTGAGGGTCCAAAGATGAATACAATGGAAATCCCCTAAGAAGATCACAGTCCAGTGTCAAAAAAGACTTTTTTTTTTTGCAGATTTATTTTTAATAACATGAAGTACTCCTATCCCTCTAGCTGAAATAAATTCACTAAAAGGAAAACTGTCTTCATTAAAAATATCAATGTTTACACAATTCCTCATTAATGCTTTGCAAATAATGGAGAAAATTAATGATGTGTTTTTTTGTATATTTCATTTGTGAATGATAATCACACAAAACAAAGCAAACCAAAATAAACAAACAAAAGCAGCCAGTATGAAAAGTATGGATGAAATCAATTCAAGGTTTGATAACGCTAGCTTTCTTTGCAGTCTTTTTGCATGTACTATAATATATTTATGGTAAACACTTGTGATAACGCCAGCAAAAATTTTCCATCTTGCTGCATGCTTAATTTCATCTAACTTGTTTTATGGCAGTGTACTGAAACACAGAGTGAAGTTCTGTTTAAACCATTTGTCTCTGTTTCTCTTTGCAGAATGCCAACAGATTTGTTTAAACCAAAACAAAATGCATAAACAATCATGTCTTCTTTAAGCTAACTATACAACTTAAATTTCAGAACTTATTTTTATAATATACTGAAATTTATTAACTCAAATTCTATTTTTGGTGCTAGCAACCTCTTTTTCTGTTCCTTTTTCTGTTCACCTTGAGAACAAGGTGAAGAATGTTTACTCATTTATTATTCTTTATGTTCCTGGGCTGCATATTGTTTTGGTTTTATAAATTACACAATGCAAATATACACTTTATTTTAAATAGGGTAGTTTCAGGTGAATAGTCAGATAAATGTAGTGTTTTTACTGTTTTTTTGGAATATCAGACTTCAAATGTGGACACAGGTCCCTGATATATTTTTTCAAATTTGAGAGCAGCTGTAAAATTTTTCCTATCTGGGTAGCTAACATCAAATCATTTCCTGCAACATTAATTGAGTTTAATCATTTTCGTGTGTGATTTTTAGACAAGCAGTATCAGCATCACTGTGTAAGAAATGAGGAATCTCAGACCCCTCCATAACTACTGAATCAGAATTCACATTTAACAAGATCCTAAGGTGATTAACATGCACATGAAAGTGTGAGATGTTCTTATTAAGAACGAGCTGATGAAGGAAATATGGTTTAAGGAAGGTTTATTCCTATAGTAGGTCTTATTGGTAGTAGATGTGGATGGAAAGGACTGGGTAATTTTTGCTTTTGCTTAAGAACAAGAATTCATACAGTCGTATTATTTGAGCTTAAAATGACCTTAGATATTATATAATCAGTAATCCTATTTTTACTTGAGGTAATTGAAGATATACTGTTTTATCACTTTTGTATTTTGAGAAAGCAGCTAATGATGTATATGGATTCATTTCAGAATTGTAAAAATATATAATTCTATATTGATGCTATAATTTGTTCCAGAAAGGTTTTAAAGGATTAACAATGATATATAAAGTATAACATGATAAATAAACTTAAAATAAAAGAAACAAAGAACAAGAAAGTAATGACATAAAAGTACGGGAAAAATATGGGTAAGAAAAAAATCAATGCCAAATTTAAGATGTATAGCTTTGCAAAACAAAAGAAACCCAGTTAGACAAATTTATTGCAAAGATAAGATCAAAACAAACCATTTGCTAATGAGAAGTATATTATTCTTTGTATAAATTGCAGACAGAAATTTCTCTGTTGTATAATAAGCAAGATCTTCAAATTATTCTTAAAAGAGACACAGGTAGAATGAGTTTCATGAGACTGTAGTTTTTCTTATAATGACAATATCAATTGGCAATATCATGTAGAATTATATTTTGGGTTAACAGTTCTGTTAGTGGGCCAGTGAGATCTGAAAAAGCAGCTTTTGCTGATCTGACTGCAACCAATGAGTAAGTAAATTTCAACTATAGGCTGTTTATGGAAAATGTTTTTTCAGAATATTGTTTGAACATTACTATTGTTCTTGTTATTCCGAGCACAACTGATGCATATAAAAGCTTTGTTTGCATACTTGCTCACTCAGTTCCTGAGGGTTGCAGGGAAGGATAAATATTCCCTACAACAAATCTCACTACACACCCTAAAAGATATAGAAACATAAGATACTTGTTCTCTACAGTGATCTAAACCATAAAAATTCCAGTAAACATTTAATCATCTAGTTTCCAAATTCCTCCCTACCAGAGTATAATTGCCAGATCATATTCTTCACCTTGGTAGAATCAGTCCTGTCTAAGCATAATAGACAGTAGGTCTTATTCATTTATTTAAATCATCCATGAAAGAGTTTTCTAGACACTTAATGAAGCTTAGAGGTAAATGGAATACACATTTTCAACTTTTGCAGTAGTCCAAAAAAAGAGAAACATTATCTCATTGGTTTGCAAAACACACTTTTATTTCCTGGTCATATTATGTGAGAGCTTGTGCTTCCACTGCACTCTACCAGGATTCATGTGTCTTCCTACCTGAGACCCAGACTGAAAGAGCAACTGCCCTGTAGATCATATGAGTCTGGTGGTAGAGGGGAGGAGAACAGGCGAGTCAGAGGGAACCACAAAATCATATTTAAAGCATCCACTATGATGGGGCAATGCTGTTCTAAGCTCCTCTCATTAGCCAAGGCATATCATCCGGCCAAACTTAAAGCCCATGAGACAGGAATTCACATACCCCTTATAGGATAAATTGGGAAAGTTGGGAAAAAGTAATTCTACCTAACTTAACAGAGTAAAATATTTTCTATTCAAAAGAACAACAATTCCTAAGGGAAGTGCTGAGAGGCTGGCTGGGGAGTCAGACAGCATAGGTTTGAATCCTGGATCAATCCCTGTGTTAACTTGGGAAATTTATTCAACGTTTCTGAAGCTTAGATTTCTTTCTGTAAAACAAGGATAAAATCCATCCTTGTGATTATTTATGAAGACAGTAAATCATTGATTTTGTTTCCCTTCTTAACTCTTTATTCAAAAGTGATTAGAAGGTCTAAGGTTTAAATTTATTATTTTAGACTTGTTTTAAATTTATCATAAATGAAAACAATGCTTTTCTCAAAGATGTGCTAAATTGTAAAAGACATTGTTCTCTGTGAGTACTTATGATGCTCACCTCTTAATCATGTTTACCGATTATTGATTTTCATTATTGTTGAAAGTTGGCTAGTGCATGTCAGTTTTGCCAATATAATTCAGTGGTATTTTAAAATTAATCAGAAAGTGTTAAACTTTTTATACATAAAAATATTTTAAAACTGGCAGAATCCCCTTGCTTAAAACATTTTTTTAAAGATTAGAATATACTTTCTGTCTTTCAAACGTTCAGTTTTAGATTTCCTAAAATGGTGACATTCTTATATTTCCTTGGGCCATACTAACATATAAAAATGGAGCTATTTCCAAAATATTTCTAAAATATATTTTCTGTAATATGAGGGTTGTTGTTTGAAAAATAATTTCCAACCTATCTTGTTAAGATGCCACATTTACACTACAGAGCAGTTGTAAGTTTTATATTTTTAATGTTATATTGCATTCTCATCATTTATACTTTATAATCTTAGCTAATCAAGAGCTCTTTCTAGGGACCATAGTGTCCAGCTGACCTTTTCTCATTGTTTTCTTTCAATCATTGTTAATATTTTCTCTAATTCATGTTTTTGTGCAGATATAGTTTTATGATATTTTTCTGTTTTGTAATGTTTAGTTGAAAACTAGATAATTCATGACTCTATAAAACATTACATCATAAAACTTTGAAAGCAAAATGAAAACTTGGGATGTCACTCTAGGCTCCTCCTCTTTGCAGAAATATCACTTAGATATTTAGTTATCCAGAGGGTTTCTCAGACATCATATAAGAAAAAGGTCTAACTTTCTCTTCCTATTTTGTATTACAGTATGTGCTTCTAGACTGCAAACACCCATGTAGACCAGTAGTTCGAGTACAAATGCAAAGCGCTATGAGAAAACAAACCAAAAATAAGGACAGTCAACAGTGGGAAGATGATCTGGAGATAGGTCCATCTCAAGGGTCTGGTTATGCAGCATAGTTTAGTTTGACCCAGGCTCATATCGCACAAGAGTTCCACAGATGTATTGATTTCCAAACTCAGGTGGACTTCTACATACCTATGCTAACTATAAGGTAGGTCAGCATCTCTTAAAAATTCAAATTAGTCAATTAGCTCAAAGACTTTAATTTCCAAAATTATTCTTTTCTATTTGTATAACAGTTTTATTGAGACAAAATGCACATTTATAAAACACACTCCCTCAAAGTGCACTATTTAGTGGTTTTTAATATACTCAGAGATGAGTAACCATCACCACTATCTACTTTTAGAATATTTTCATCACCCCAAAATGGAATCCCATATTCATTAGCAGGCACTCTCCATTATCCCCTCTCCCAGACCTTAACTATCACTAATCTATTTTAGTCTCTATTGATTTGCCTATTCTAGATATGATATCAATGGAATCATAACATATGTGGTTCCTTATCTTTGGCCTTTTTCACTTAGAATGTTTTCAAAGTTCGTTCATGTTGTAGCACATAAAATTTTTTTATATATTCTGGCTACAAGTTACGTATAAGATATGTGATTTGCAAATATTACCTCCCATTCTGTGGACTGCCTTTTCAACTTTCTTGGTAGTATCTTTTAGAGCACAAAGATTTTTAACTTTGATGATGTTCAATTTACCTATTTTTTTTCTTCTGTTGTTTTTGCTTTTACTATCTTATCTAAGAAACCATTGCCTAATCCAATGTTTCAAAGATTTACTCCTATGCTTTCTTCTAAGATTTTTATAGTTTTAGGTATTAAATGTGGGTCTATGATTCATTCTGAGTTATATTTTGCACTATGATGTGAGGTGGGCATTCGATTTCATTCTTTTACATGTAGATATCCAGTTGTTTCAGCACCATTTATTGAAGAGACTTTTCTTTCCTTCACTGAATTATCTTGACTCGCTGTCTAAAATCAATCGACTGTAAAAATAAAGGTTTATTTCTGAAATATCCATTCTTTTTCATTGCTCTAAGTGTTTATCCTTAGGTGAGTACCTCACTGCCTTGATTACTGAGGCTTGGTAGAAAGTCTGAAATTGCAAAGAGTGAGTCCTCAACTTTGTTCTTCTTTTTCAAGATCATTTAGACTATTCTGAGTTCCTTGAATTTCCATAAACTTTTGGATCAGCCAGAAAGTTTCTGTGAAAAAAATGCAGCTGAGATTTTGATAGAAATTGTTCTGATTCTGTAGATCAACTTGGGAAGTACAGCCAACCTAATAATATTGTCTTCCAGTCCATGGAGAAAAAAAGAAAAAGGATGCCTTTTCATTTTGTAGGTCTTTTTAAATTTCTTTCAACACTGTTAAATATTATCAAAATTCAAGTACCTCTTTCTGTATTGATTTATATAATGTAAAGTTATATTTAAAAGCTTTGACAGCCATATTATTGATCTACCTACTGGAATATTACCTTTTAGAACATTATGTATTTTCAAGAATCTAATTTGGAAGATCATTTTAAAGGCATCTAAGTGATTATATTTCTCTTTATTAATAGAAAGATACAAAAATTTTAATTTTTTTCATAGTTAAATCCTCCTGGTTCAGAACTCTTGGGGGAGAAACCTCCAAAGCAATATATTACTACTTGGAAAATTGTTATAATATCTAAGTTTAATTTTATGGTGCTTATAAAATAAGAGGATCATATGGCAATAAATCATGATATTTGAAATGTATTTTAATTACATTTTACAGAATTCTAGATCCCCAAACAATATATTCACCTAAAATAATTTTTGAATTACAATACTCTTTTCAGTAAATAAGGCAAACATGACCCAGCTAGTTTAAATCACTCCACTAACAGCAGGAAGAAAAGGGGAATTGACAATCAGATTCATGCACTGCCTGCAATATTATAGCTATTCTGCAACACTATCTTGTATTTATTGTTTCTAAAATCTGAAAACTTTACAGTTAGGGCTGCCAGATTTAGCAAAATATACATGCATGAAACCCAGTTAAATTTGAATTTCGGATAAACCACCAATAATTTTTTAGTATAAGTATGTCCTAAATACTTTGTGGGCCAAACTTAGACTAAAACATGTGTTATATATCTGAAATTCAAATATAACTGGTCATTCTGTATATTATCTGGCAATCCTATATACAGTATGTGTCTAAACTATGATCTCTAATATAGACTTGATTCGTGATTGGATAATAGATTTAAAATAAAAAACTCAGCTGAATTCAAGATTATTTTTTAAGAACACACACTGACCTCCATTTATTGATTTCAAGACACATGAAAAAAGTTTATGAATTCCTATAGACCAAAATTTTATCTGCATAGTTCCTTTGGGAAAATGTTCTATGAGGGAAACTATAAAGTCACTTTCAATTCCAAGATTATTTAATGCTTTGCAATATCAAATGAAGTCTGGCGCTTTACAAGACACGTACTTTCTTAGTTAATTCAAGTCAATTTTCACCATCTTACTTTCTCTTTATTTAACTGAGAGATACGTGTAAATTTCCCCCATTAAATACAGATGAGAAAACTGAAACTCAGATAATTGCTCAAGGACTTACAGTTGGTGGCATTACAATTAAACACTGATCTAGCTTATTCTAAATCCTATATTCCCCCTTTTCATACTTTCTATACTTTTAAATGTTTGCATATGGCTACCTCTATAATCCAAATGTAGTAAATATTCACCATTTATTTCACTTTGTGCATACATATCTGAACTTTCAGATAGTATCTAAAACCAAAACATACTGATTAATTTAACATTAAATATTTTTATTATTACTAAGTCCAGAAAAATTCTATACATATTTTATAATTCATTCATCCAATTTTATTATGTAGGAAGAGCAGTGAAGAATGAAATTGTCTTATTATTTTAATCCTTCTAGAGAATGAAATTGTCTTGTTTATTATTTTAACCCTTCTAACATTTCAAAAGAGAAGTGTTCATTATTTATCCTGTTATATGCAGTTATTTTTGACATAAAAACATTTTAAATGATTCCAGGCCCCTAATTAGAGTCTCAAATTTTACTGTATTTAGTAATTTGAAGCTTTTATGTTCCTGAATATTGCCCCAAGTAAAAGAAACACCTATATTCAGGTCAGTTTATATATTCCCAGCTCTTTGTTACATAGCAAAGCAAAACATAAGTTCTGCTTGTCATTTATTGGATACAGGGTTATGTTTCACTAGGATGACACAAACTGCTTTTCCAACATAATTCCCCTGTGGGGATTTAACCAACCAAAAGTATCAAATCAGAAATGGAATTTTGCTCTAGTCTGAATCTAGTATAATCATACTTTTACTGAAGAAATCTTCCTTATAAGATTCAGGGTTATCTGCTATGCATATATTATTGGAAAGCATGACCTACTAGCCTTCACGAGTCTATGATACATTTTGAAAGTGTCAAAAGTGGAAAATGAAGGCTTTTACTATCTCTTCAAGAAATTGGCAGGCAACCAACATGGCAGATATATTATACATATAAAACTACAATAATCTATAACAATCTAGGCTTCTAGTAATTTATATTCCAAAATTTCAATACTTGCTATATATATATATATATATATATATATATATATACACACATAATTTTTTTTGCTAAATCTAAGTGTCAGCCCCAGGTTTAGCCAAAGGCAAAGCTGTGAGACACTGGGAATTTGACTTTACAATTTTCAGCCTTTCTCTCATGCTCTTCTCCCAGAGTAGCATAGCTTCATTCAGCTCTATCATGTGTCCTAGGCCACTAAGCTCTAATAACACTTTTTATACTATTTTCAGTTCTTCATTCAAAATTATGTGCTACACCTCCTAGAATTATTGATACTTTGATATCTACTTTTTCATTTATTCAACAAGAATTGAGTGCCTACTGTGTGCAAGTCACTGATGCTGAGTTCTACAAACCAGAGCTCCCTTAAGGAGCTCATAGCCTGTTGGCTGGAGAAACAAAGACAAACAAGAAATAGGAGATATCCAAGAACAGAACAAACACCATATTTTTACTTAGCCCACAGGGTGCCCTGGCCTCTTGATTTTATTGCTACTTCTCAGGAAACAGTTACTCAGAGCCTGCGCTAGTGCTTCTTGTCTTCCAATAATTATGAGTCCAGGGATCCATCATGAGCTTTTTCTCATCTTTATCTATACCCATCCCATCGTGATCACATACTGTCCACTGGGTTTAAGAAAACTGATGGTCCTCCAGATTATTACCTCCAGCCCTTACCTCCTCTGTGAATTCTAGACTAACATCTCTAACCTCCTGCTTGAAATCTTCCCTCTGATGCTTAATAAATATCTCATATTTAACATGTAAAACAACTATTACTTCCTCTTTTGCCTCCTCAAATCTGCTCCTGCACCAGGTTTTCCCACCAAAGGTATTGTCATTGTTTTTGTCCCAGATGCTTCATGTCCTACTTTTCAACCAATCCTTCAGCAAACACTATCAAACTAAACTTTTAATTCTATCAGTTAACTTCTTCCATTTCTGAATTTTTTCTCAGCCATGATGATCTCTGGTCTGGAATAGGTAATATTCCACCTAACCTAGCCTCTCTGTTTCCACTTTTGTTCTGTTTCCCTGTAATTTATTCTAGGAGCAAGACACTTTAAAAGGAAAAAAAAATGATCATGTGTTGTTTTTAACACTCTAATCATGTTAGGTCACACTTGGAATAATATTTGAGTGTAACATATCAAAAGGACTCTACATGGTCAGACCTCTGCCAAAATTTTTACCCTTATTTTCTAAGACCCTATACCTCAATCACTTTAATCCAGGCACACTGGTCTTTCTGTCATGCCTTGAACACATCAATCACATTTCTGCCTTAAACCATTTGCAAGGACTGTTCCTTCTCCCCAGAATATTTACTGTACTGGCCTGTATACTCACACCACTTAGGTAATTTTCCTCACATATCACCTCCGGAGGTCTTATTGGACCACCCTATTACCCATTCTAATGCCTCATTTGTAAATCATTTCTACTCCCATTTCCATCCCATATCTTTTACTCCCCTCATCTCTTATCTTCTTATTCTTTTTTTTTTTTTTTTTTTTTTGCGGTACGCGGGCCTCTCACTGTTGTGGCCTCTCCCGTTGCGGAGCACAGGCTCGGGACGCGCAGGCTCAGCAACCATGGCTCACGCGCCTAGCCGCTCCGCGGCATGTGGGATCTTCCCGGACTGGGGCACGAACCCACGTCCCCTGCATCAGCAGGCGGACTCCCAACCACTGTGCCACCAGGGAAGCCCCTTCTTATTCTATTTTATCCTTCTTTATAAACAGTTATTAATGACATTATACTATATATTTATTTACGTTCTGTCTCCCTGACAACAGAGTAAGCTCCAAAAAGGCAGAAATTTGTCTTTTCTGTCCACTGCTGTTACCTCAATGCCTAGAAAATAATTGATAATATAAATGACTTTCTCTTTTCTCCTATGGCATCCATCACAAAATAGATGTTTGTGTTCAAAGTTTCTACGTTCCGTCTCCCGCTTTCTCTTTTTCAAACTCCAATCTACATTTTGTCCCCCTAATCCATTAAAACACCTCTTTTTGCATATAAGAGAACAGGAGTTTTCAATCACTGTCAGTTATGGAGACAACTGGTAAAATCCTTATGGAGATCAATTTTGCAACATCTAATCAAGTTCCAGCACACATATATTGTACAGCCAAGAAACTCCATATCTAGTTATACGTCCCAAACAACATATGAGTCATGTGCAAAGATGTTCACAGCAGCATTATTTGTAATGGAAAAATATTGGATATAAGTGAGATGCCAGTAATTACAAGAATGAGAAAATACATTTTTGGCAAATTTTTCTATTCATATTCAGCAGTTATAATCCATGAACTAGCTCTATATATAGCCACATAGGTATCCAGAATGTGTTATGTTGAGTGAAAAAAATTAAATGTTATAATACATTAAAGAAATTGATGGAAATGGAAAAAAAAACCTACTTAACAGTATTATATTTGTGTGGTATACATACAAGAGTGTGTGTGTGTGTGTGTGTGTGCGCGCAGTTAAAAACATGAACTAGATAACATTTTCATGGGTAAACCACTAAGTGAAGAAAATGACAAAAGCCCAAACCTCTTTTTGTCTCTGCCTCTGTCTTTGATCTCGTCCCCTCTCTCTCTTTCTCTCTCAACAGAAATTCATAAATTAACATTCAACTTCCAAGTCATTTTTAAATTTATTAACCTAGAACATGAATAATGAGTTTCTAAATCTTCATATTTCATGTCATGTTTCAAATATCTTTGCTCTGATTTTTTGCATTTTTGTATAATCCTAAGGGGTCTATACTTAGAATGTATGATTGGCATATAATATCCCATGCTATGATTTACATTTTTTTTTTTTTTTGCAGTACGCGGGCCTCTCACTGTTGTGGCCTCTCCCGTTGCGGAGCACAGGCTCCGGACGCACAGGCTCAGTGGCCATGGCTCACGGACCCAGCCACTCCGCGGCATGTGGGATCCTCCCGGACCGGGGCACAAACCAGTGGCCCCTGCATTGGGAGGCGGACTCTCAACCACTGCACCACCAGGGAAGCCCCTATGATTTACTTTTAAGGTTTTGATTATGAAGATGATGTGGGTCTCATAAATGATTTAGATAATGTCCCCTTTGTTTTTATCAATTATTTCTCAAATACTGTGGTAGAGTTCACTGGCAAAGACATATGATCCCCAAAGTTTTATTGGGAGAAATTTTAAATTAATATTTCAATTACTTAATAGTTATAGACCTAATTAAGTCTCCTACTTCTTAATGCATCTCTTTCAAAGTGTTGTATTTTTCTAGTATGATGAGTCAACTTAATTTGTAAATTCGTTTTCATAAAGTATTCATAATCTAAGTATTTCTTTGTTAAATGATACGACTTACATATAGTAAGATGCACACAATTTGATGTATAGCTACATGTGTTTTACATAGGCACACACCCACATAACCACCTGAGAGACTAAGACTGAGCATTTCTATCACTCCTAGGAGGTTTCCTTATTCCCCTTATTAATAACCACTACTCTGACTTCTCTAATTATACATAAGTTTTGTCTTTTCTTGCACTTCACATAAATGGAAACATAACCTAATTGTGCCTATCTTCTTTTGTTAAATAAAGCTTTTTAAAAAATTAATTCCTATTGTATCACTAGTACATTTTTTTATTTCTGTGCTAAATCCCATTTTACGTATATATCACAATTTGTTTATCAATTTTCCGCTAGATGAATATTTGGTTTGTTTCTAATACATGGCTATTATGAATAAAACGGTTATGAACAAATTTTATGTGCCCTTTGTGCATATATGCACTCCTTTCTCTTGAGTATCTATCTAAAACTACAAGTACTATATTGTTTAGATATTGTTGAATAGTTCTCCAAAGTGAACGCAGGAATTACACTTCTGGCAATTATTTATAAGATTGCTAGGTTCTCTTATTATCTCACCAACAATTAGTTATTTTTTTTCGTTGTATCAACCATGATGGTGGGGATTAAATTGCGAACTAATGCTACATGAATCCATGGAGATTTATTATATCTTAAGTGAGAAATCCTTTCTTGACAGCAATTTACTCACGTGTTGACAGGGATTATCTTTGCTTTTGGACATCAGTGTACTATTTGATAAAATTAAATGCATGTTAAATACATTGCTAATTGTCAAAACAGTCATTTTTTGCTCCAAGAGTAAAGGATATATTTCATATTTCAGATAATGACTTTTGTGTGTAGATGACATTGTGGTGAATTTTCTTAGGTTAAATTGGCCTATGGGTGCCTCTATATGCAATTACATTGCACAAGTACCTTATTTTTAAACAGTCACGGATATCACCATTCCTGTTTTTGTTATCCTCTTTGTGTGTAGGATCTGATTGTTTATGATCTTTCTGGTTCCCTTGACATTTATATTGGCACAAGTCTAAGCATCCTGAAAAAGTTGCCTGTGTGTATCGGTCTTTCAGGTCTGAACCCTGTAGATTTTCTAGAAATCTGATATTTTTATTAATCTTGATAATAACAAAACTCAATACTTCAATGTATTGAATGAGGTTTTAGAGAGTAAATTCCACTTATAATATGCACTACTCTACCCCCCACCCCACGCAAATACACAATGTACCTGAAATCCTCCCCACTCCCCTTGGAAGACATGTTCTTCCTTCTATGAAAGAATATTTACTTCCTGTTTCAAATTCAATATTTTCCCACATGATTTTTGATATTTTGGGTTAATTATTGCAATTTGCATTATCCTTCACTGAAGCTGACAGGCCTGATGTTTCAGAAAGATGTTAAATTTTTAACATCTGTACATGAGGACTTCAGAATGAAAAATATGAATCCAGAAATATTACATCAGTATAGACACAGATGTCCTCCATCCATTCTTCCTTTCATTTATACTTGGCTTGATATTCTTAAAGTATATGGATATCTATACCTGCCCATCCATGATTGATTCAAGCAAAAAATACAGATTTTCATTACTTCTACATGAATATGTACACACGTATAAACGTATTTCTATATATGTGTTGCTGAATTGAAGGGATAAGTTTCAGAGGAACATAAATTACCCTATATGTACACATGTTCCAAAATTCTGTCCATATTCCATTTGATTCTATTTTTCCTCCTTCTCTCCCTACCATTTCCAAGAAGAGTAATACTAAATATTTCTATATATCACTACATAGGTATTATTTACTAAATAATATTTTAAAATAACATAAGTGATTGCAATTTTGTCCCTTTTGTGCCTGAAATCAACTTTTCTAGCTTTCAAGTGATTCATACTTATTAGATAGTAAGATTTACTCTAGGGTTCATGGTGATAATCTCTTACATTACTATAAAATGAAAAAGATACTTTGTAAGTTCAGTGTTCATTCCATTTCGCTGGAAGGAGTAAATACTTCAGATTTGAAATGAAAGCCAATTGTCTGCGTTTGTTGTATATGATTACATGTTTGGTTTGAGGGTGTTCATGAAGTATATTATCATGATGATAAATAGTAAAGATGATTTTGCTTAATTTCATTTTAATATGTTATAGACATTTAATCAAAAAATAGAAGTAAAGTGAAACTTGCCTCACTTAAATCACATCAGGATTGTGTTTTTTGGGGAGGACTGATTCTTGGCAAATTTGTAATCCTCACTTGTTTAGACCTTGTGATTTTAGTCACATTGACACATGCTTTAAACTTATCTGGATCATACAGTTCAATCTACAGGATTCAACTACTTTCTTTGTCAGATCTGTATCAGTAAGTTTGAGCACCCTATAAATGTGTTCAGCTTCTTCAATACCATCTACATTCTTCTAAGGAGTAAAACACAAGATCATTTATTACCTCTTGGGAAGAATCTGTCTTCTAAAACTGACTTGCCTGAAACAAAAGACAAAGCCCCCAAATGAAAAGTCCTCTCAGTATTCTCTAAAGCTCTTGTCACACTTGTTACTATAAATGACTACTTCTGCCACAAAATATTTCTTTCCTTTATCTTCTTTTAGTTAGTTATCTGGTTCAAGGTTTAATTTAAAATAAAGGGATGTAGTAGATTTTAGTGTTAGTTGGCAGAGAATTAAGGGCCACAGTACTCCATTTTATTTTGCCCTGATGTGTGATGGAAATGCTAATGAAAGTATACAAAGATATATACAAATGCATTGATATTTAAAAAAAAAAATATGTATTAGTCGATGTTGTGATAGATTCCTGAAGATGTTATCAAAGCAGGGATATACACCCAAAACAGAATGACATAAACAGAGAAGAATATCTACTTTTCTTCAAAGAATTACAGCAGCTAAACACTTCTGTTTATGCTATTCTGTGTATTTTCTCTTTCTTATGTGCAGATTCTGGATGTGGTTTAATCAAGCTTGCTAATTATTCTGTTCATCTGTCTACCTATTAATCTTGCCTTTATCTATTAAGCAACATATTGAGACCAATTTCAGCATACGGATAAATTTTTTAAAAAATATCCATTGAAGCAATACTTGTGTCCCATATCTACATAATCAGGTAAGAGTGGGCTTATGTCCATGAACACTAGAATTTTCTATTATTTTTCAGATTAAATTCATGGTACATTATTTCCTTGGTCTTCAAGTTAATAAAAAGTCTTTGGAAACCTTGGCAGCAAAAAAAGAGTCAAGAAGATTCCATGCATGAGAAAGATTTCAATTGTCATTGCTGATTCTGAGATGCAGGGGCCCGTACATAAAGAGCAGAGAGAAGCTTCTTATAGCTAAGGGAGGTCTCTGGCTGAGAGTCAGCAAGGAAATGGGGACATCAGTCCTATAACTGCAAAGAACTGAATTAGGCTAACAACCCAAAAGAATTGTTTTTCCTCACAACCTTCACTACAGATATAGCTCTACAGTAACCTTGATTTTAGCCTGGTGAGACCCATGTCAGATTTCGAAGCCACAAAGCTGTGAGGTAGTAAGTCGGTGTTGTTTTAAGCTGCCAAGTTGGTGTGGTTTGTATGGCAGCAATAGAAAACTAGTATAGGCAAACTCAGAAGAAGCTCTAAGAAGAATTTTAATTCTAATTGTATTTCTAATTGTCCTTTTACCTTTAGAGAAATTCACAAAGTAAGTTTACTAATGATTTTAACTTCATGACTACTTCTTTCCAAACTCCCCTTCTGAAAGAGTACTAGGAGTCAAATTGATTTTTTGCTCACTACTTTCTTTCCAATATTCAACTTTTTCCCCTGCCCTATTCTCCATTGTTTGTTTTTTCAGTTTGTCCTGTTATGATTTTTTAATTTTTTCTTTTATACTCTAGTAAGAAGCCATCAATTTGGCCAATACAAGTGTTAGGAACAGAAATCTAAATCAAAATATTTTTCATCTCTTTTACATATATTTGATAATATTAACAAAAATCTTAGAGTAAAATTTTTATAGTATCATTATCAAATATAGATAACCAACATTATTTAAGTAATTCAACTAATTTTTGTATGGCTAGATTTTCATTCAGTATTTCTGAGGAAGAATAAAACAGTATGTGCTCTTATATTTATGTTAATGTCCATGAAAGGAAAATTTAAATGAAAGTGTAGAATGTAAAACTCATGCTGTTATTTATTACCTTACATGATTGTTAAATAAATGATTTTTCTTTTAGGGTATTTTGATACATGAGGCAAAGAAAAAATATCTTTTCCAGAAATTTAGCAAAATTTATTTTTGTTTCAGAAAAGAAAAATAATAAAGTGTAGACAAATACTAAAATTATAATGTTCAAATAAATGAATGACATGTTTTATAAACTATTTCTAGCCAAAGAAAAGTGTTCAGAGTTGGATATATAACTTCCCTTATATCCAATTCAGGGGAATTAAATAAAACTTGGGAAATTTATTTTTTATCCATAGCTGATAATCAGTTATTATGAAAAAGAAAGTTTTCTATATCTGGTAATTCAGTCAAGCATGTGAAAATGCCTAGTAGTATCAGAAAAGGCCTACCAATTTCTAATCCTTATCATACCTACAAAATTCATTTTTAACCTACAAAACTGTAGAATCAGTATGAGATGCAATGTGTCAGTAAATTCTCATACTCTTTTAAGTGGTACACTGTAAGAAAAGAGATAATAGTTTTGCACAGGGCATGACAACTCCTATTCATTCATTTATTCAATATGCTCTAGTGCACACCATGCATAACATGGAATTCTATTATGGGATATGTAGAAAATAGAACTTGACCTGTAAAACCTAGCCCAGTACCCGACTATAATATAAAGAGCAAATACTACCCTTAAAGAAATTTCAGCGTAACAGAAATTTATGGATGGCATAAATTTGGATTTATGAATGGATGGCAAGTGCATAAAGTTAAAGTGTAAAGGAGAAAGTATTAGTCCTATAAGAGTCCTAATTTTCACATGAAGTTATTGCTTCCAGCTGGTGGGATCAAGTAAGTTTTCATTGAGAGTGTCATATTGATACTGAGACATGAAGAATAAATAGAGTGAGACAAAAAGAAAAAAAATGATAAGCATCCCATTAAAAGAAGTATGGGACATCCTAAAATGGAAAAGCATGAAAAACTGGTATCAAGAATTGGGTTTTGGTAGTGTATATATGTCCATGTCACTCTCTCACTTCTTCCCAGCTTAACCTTCCGCATCCCCATGTCCTCAAGTCCATTCTCTACATCTGCATCTTTATTCCTGTCCTGCCCCTAGGTTCTTCAGAACCATTTTTTTTCTTTTTTCAGATTCCATATATATGTGTTAGCATACTGTATTTGTTTTTCTCTTTGACTTAATTCACTCTGTATGACAGACTCTAGGTCAATCCACCTCACTACAAATAACCAATTTTGTTTCTTTTTATGGCTGGGTAATATTCCATTGTATATATGTGCCACATATTCTTTATCCATTCATCTGTCGATGGAAACTTAGGTTGCCTCCATCTCCTGGCTATTGAAAATAGAGCTGCAATGAACATTGTGGTACACGACTCTTTTTGAATTATGGTTTTCTCAGGGTATATGCCCAGTAGTGGGATTGCTGGGTTGTATGGTAGTTCTATTTTTAGTTTTTTAAGGAACCTCCATACTGTTCTCCACAGTGGCTGTATCAATTTACATTCCCACCAACAGTGCAAGAGGGTTCCCTTTTCTCCACACCCTCTCCAGCATTTATTGTTTGTAGACTTTTATACACTACCAAATGTAAAATAGATAGCTAGTGGGAAGCAGCCACATAGCACAGGGAGATCAGCTCTGTGCTCTGTGACCACCTAGAGGGGTGGGATAGGGAGGGTGGGAGGGAGACGCAAGAGGGAGGAGATAAGGGGATATATGTATATGTATAGTTGATTCACTTTGTTATAAAGCAGAGACTAACACACCATTGTAAAGCAATTATACTCCAATAAAGATGTTTAAAAAAAAGAATTGGGTTTTGCATTTTATCAGAAAACCCTAGATAGGCTGGAAAATCACTAGTTTGGCTAGAAATGTGAGAGTCAGGAAAAATAATACAAGAAAACAACTTTTCCCATTAGATTCAGAAAAATAATTCAGGACTAATGCCTGGAGTGTCTGGCCAAGACTCTAAGATTTACTGCAGAGACAATGAGAAACCATTAACAGTAGAATTAACAGTATTTGGATGACGTTGAGAATAGAGTTACCATCAGCAATTTAGTAACACTTTTTGATTGAAGTTGTAGGTACCTATATATATATATATATGATAGGTATGCTGATTATTAACATTTAGACACTTAGTTTTTCTAATTTTATTGCTATACCATCATGTTAACTAATGCTATCTTCAGTATTGATACAGAATCTTCATTATAAATAGATACAATTTTTATAATGTTTATATTTAATATGTGAAGAATATTGTTTATAAAAGTCTGCATTTAAATAATGTATTCCCATTGTTCAAAACTGGTATTCTCTATTTGTCTTGAATCAACTTAAAGCCAGATTGTGTCTTTTTTACACTGTATGATACCTGGAGCCTAATATACTAAGATAAATTTATAACATCAATATACACTTGGATGATTGTATTTATAGTGGTGTTATACTTTAAAAATTAAATTTGTAAATTTAATTCCTACGTAGTATACAAACATTCATTTAGGATGAATTTCTCCCAAAGTATATGCAGCCAACAGATTTAGCTAAATTATGTTGTGGTAAAAATAACCCAAAAAATCTTAGCAATCGACAAGAGGAGTTTATTTTCTCTCATGGTACATGCCTTTTGAGGATTGCCTGTAGCTCTGTTCCAGGCTGCTATTCATTCTATGATCTAGGCTAAAAAGATTACCTCTGTCCTGGTCTCTTGGCAGAGGAAAAGGACATGGACAATCCATGAGATGCTTCTTACAGCTTTGCTTCCAACTATTCCTATATCACTTTTGTCCACATTCTATTGGACAAAATGAGTCTTATGTCCAAGACTTGTCCATGGGACAAGAATATATTCTCCTTTTACAATGAAGTTCTGCCAGTTACATAGTGCCTGGTAAGAACAAGACACCTTCCTACAGGCAAGGGAGCCAATACTTGGTTATAATAATGCAATCTATAACATTTAATTCTATAGGCACTGGTATCATGAAAAGGTCTGTTTAAAAAATAAAGCCTTTGAAATTTTGTAAGTTATATTTATTTGGAGATCATGATGTATCTTAATATGTTAAATATGTTTAGTTTTTTGTAGTGTAAAGGTGGATAGATTTTTAGGTTTATTTTTTAATGTAGTTTTTCACAGTAATCTGCTTAAGTCCTGTGGTTGGTGGCTTCACTTCATATCACTTACAAAGACTTATTTTTCAGCAAATACTTGGGATCTGAAATACTGTACAGGAAAGTACCAAGTTGACAAAAAATTCACCTATTCATGCACTCTCTTAAAACAATATAATAAATGCACATGACGCCTCTTGGTCATTTACTGTCTTAGAAATCCCCCCGCCATAACTTCAAAGAAGAGTGGCAAATTTGCAATATATAATAAGATATATTCCATTTCTCACTTTCCTATATCAGCCATCCATAATTTTTTCTCCATTACTATGTTACAAACACTTTTCTATTATCAAGGAAACAAAAAAGACATACTAACTAGTAGAGAGGAAAGAAACTCACAGATTTGAAATAATTGAATTTGTGCCACTACTGGCCTTTTAGAAAGTCATTTACCAGGTGAGAAAGTCATTTCTATTATGTGCTGTTACAGTACCTATGAGCTTCATTTACATAGAACCCCTTGATACTATTATTACCTCTTCATCTTGATAGTAAAAATGGTTCACTGTTATATATAGTAGGGCAGAGATGAGTATTTACAACTGTAGCACTTAGTTGGTCTTCACATATGCTATTAAACTATTCCTTAGAATTATGTGCCTATATTTGAGTACATTTTTGTGTATTTATTAATAAAGTTTTATCTGCTCTTATTTTCAGTTCCAATTCTAGGAATTTCAAAATAATGGATGTAGCTGAGACTGCACATTACATAGCAGTAAGCCAGCATTTATTGTTTCTAGATTTTTGATGATGGCCATTCTGACCGCTGTAGTTTTGGTTTGCATTTCTCTAATGATTAATAATGTTTAGCATCGCTTCATGTGTTTGTTGGCAATCTGTATATCTTCTTTGGAGAAATGTCTATTTAGGTCTTCTGCCCATTTTAGGATTGGGTTGTTTGTCTTTTTGATATTGAGTGGCATGAGCTGCTTGTAAATTTCAGAGATTAATCCTTTGTCAGTTGCTTTGCTTGCAAATATTTTCTCCCATTCTGAGGGTTGTCTTTTCATCTTGTTTATGGTTTCCTTTGCTTTGAAAAAGCTTTTAAGTTTCATTAGGTCCCATTTTTTTATTTTTGGTTTTGCTTCCATTTCTCTAGGAGGCAGGTCAAAAAGGATCTTGCTGTGATTTATGTCATAGAGTGTTTTGCCTATGTTTTCCTCTAAGAGTTTTACAATGCCTGGCCTTACATTTAGGTCTTTAATCCATTTTGAGTTTATCTTTGTGTATGGTGTTAGGGAGTGTTCTAATTTCATTCTTTTACCTGTAGCTGCCCAATTTCCCCAGCTCCAGTTATTGAAGAGGCTGTCTTTTCTCCATTGTACATTCTTGCCACCTTTATCAAAGATAAGGTGACCATATGTGTGTGGGTTTATCTCTGGGCTTTCTATCCTATTCCATTGATCTATATTTCTGTTTTTGTGCCAAAACCATACTGTCTTGATTTACTGCAGCTTTGTAGTATAGTCTGAAGACAAGAAGCCTGATTCCTCCAGCTCCACTTTTATTTCTCAAGATTGCTTTGCCTATTCGGGGTCTTTTGTGTTTCCATACAAATTGTAAGGTTTTTTTGTTCTAGTTCTGTGAAAAATGCCAGTGGTAGTTTGATAGGGATTGCACTGAATCTGTAGATTGCTTGGCATAGTAGAGTCATTTTCACAATGTTGATTCTTCCAATCCAAGAACATGGTATATCTCTCCATCTGTTTGTATCATCTTTAATTTCTTTCATCAGTGTCTTATAGTTTTCCACATACAGGTCTTTTGTCTCCATAGGTAGGTTTATACCTAGATATTTTACTCTTTTTGTTGGTAAATGGGAGTGTTTCCTTAATTTCTCTTTCAGATTTTTCATCATTAGTGTATAGGAATGCAAGAGATATCTGTGCATTAATTATGTGTATCCTGCTACTTTACCAATTCATTGATTAGCTCTAGTAGTTTTCTGGTAGCATCTTTACGATTCTCTATGTATAGTATCATGCCATCAGCAAACAATGACAGCTTTCTTTCTTTTCTGATTTGGATTCCTTTTATTTCTTTTTCTTGTCTGAGTGCTGTGGCTGAAACTTCCAAAACTATGTTGAATAAGAGTGGTCAGAGTGGGGAACCTTGGCTTGTACCTGATCTTAGTGGAAATGGTTTCAGTTTTTCACTAGTGAGAATGATGTTGGCTGTGGGTTTGTAATATACAGCCTGTATTATGTTGAGGTAAGTTCTCTCTATGCCTACTTTCTGGAGGGTTTTTATCACAAATGGGTGTTGAACTTTGCCAAAAGATTTTTCTGCCTCTGTTGAGATGATCATATGTTTTTACTCCTTCATTTGTCAATATGGTTTATCATACTTATTAATTTGTGTATATTGAAGAATCCTTGCATTCCTGGGATAAACCAACTTGATCATGGTGTATGATCCTTTTAATGTGCTGTTGGAGTCTGTTTGCTAGTATTTTGCTGAGGATTTCTGCATCTATGTTCATCAGTGATATTGGCCTGTAGTTTTCTTTTTTCGTGACATCTTCGTCTGGTTTTCATACCAGGGTGATGGTGGTCTCAAATAATGAGTTTGGGAGTGTTCCTCCCTCTGCCATATTTTGGAAGAGTTTGAGAAGGATACGTGTTAGCTCTTCTCTAAATGTTTGATAGAATTTGCCTGTGAATTCATCTGGTCCTGGGCTTTTGTTTGTTGGAAGATTTTTAATCACCATTTCTATTTCAGTGCTTGTGATTCGTCTATTTATATTTTCTATTTCTTCCTGATTCAGTCTCAAAATTTGTCCTTTTCTAAGAATTTGTCCATTTCTTCCAGGTTGTCCATTTTATTGGCATATAGTTGCTTGCAGTAATCTCTCATGATCCTTTGTATTTCTGCAATGTCAGTTGTTACTTCTCCTTTTTCTTTTCTAATTCTATTGATTTCACTCTTCTCCCTTTTTTTCTTGATGAGTCTGGCTAATGGTTTTTCAATTTTTTTTAACCAGCTTTTAGTTTTATTGATGTTTGCTATCATTTCCTTCATTTCTTTTTCATTTATTTCTGATCTGATATTTATGATTTCTTTCCTTCTGCTAACTTTGGGGTTTTTTAGTTCTTCTTTCTCTAATTGCTTTAGGTGTAAAGTTAGGTTGTTTAATTGAGATGTTTCTTGTTCCTTGAGGTAGGATTGTATTGCTATAAAAGATACTTGAAAAGTACCTTGAAAAGATAGTTGAAAAGATACTTGATATGATTTCAATTTTCTTAAATTTACCAAGGCTTGATTTGTGACCCAAGATATGATCTATCCTGGAAAATGTTCCATGAGCACTTAAGAAGAAAGTGTATTCTGTTGTTTTTGGATAGAATGTCCTGTAAATATCAATTAAGTCCACCTTGTTTAATGTATCACTTAAAGCTTGTGTTTGTTATTAATTTTCATACTGGATGATCTATTGGTGAAAGTGGGGTGTTAAATTCCCCTACTATGTTTGTGCTACTGTTGATTTCCTCTTTTATGGCTGTTAGCATTTGCCTTATGTATTGAGGTGTTCCTATGTTGCGTGCATAAATATTTACAATTGTTATATCTTCTTTGATCCCTTCATCATTATGTAGTGTCCTTCTTTGTCTCTTGTAATAGTCTTTATTTTAAAGGCTACTGTGTCTGATATGAGAGTTGCTACTCCAGCTTTGATATGATTTCCATTTGCATGGAATATCTTTTTCCATCCCATCACTTTCAGTCTGTATGTGTCCCTAGGTCTGAAATGGGTCTCTTGTAGACAGTATACATACAGTCTTGTTTTATATCCATTCAGCCAGTCTATGTCTTCTGTTTGGAGCACTTAATCCTTTTATATTTAAGGTAGTTATTGATATGTATGTTCCTATTACCATTTTCTTAATTGTTTTGGGTTTGTCATTGTAGGTCTTTTTTTCTCTTGTGTTTCCTGCCTAGAGAAGTTCCTTAGCATTTGTTGTAAAGCTGGTTTGGTGGTGCTGAAATCTCTTAGCTTTTGCTTGTCTCTAAAGGTTTGAATTTCTCCATCAAATCTGAATGAGATCCTTGCTGGGAGAGTAATCTTGGTTGTAGGTTTATCCCTTTCATCACTTTAAATATGTCCTGCCACTCCCTTCTGGCTTGCAGAGTTTCTGCTGAAACATCAGCTGTTTATCTGTGGGGATTCCCTTGTATGTGTTTGTTGTTTTCCCCTTGCTGCTTTTAATATTTTTTCTTTGTATTTAATTTTTGATAGTTTGATTAGTATGTGTCTTGGCGTGTTTCTCCTTGGATTTATCCTGGATGGGATTCTCTGCACTTCTTGGACTTGATTGGCTATTTCCTTTCCCATATTAGGGAAGTTTTCAACTATAATCTATTCAAATATTTTCTCAGTCCCTTTCTTTTTCTCTTCTTCTTCTGGGACTCCTATAATTCAAATGTTTGTGCCTTTAATGTTGTCCTAGAGGTCTCTGAGACTGTCCTCAATTCTTTTCATTGTTTTTTCTTTATTCTCCTCTGCAGTCATTATTTCCACTATTTTATCTCCCAGGTCACTCATCTGTCTTCTGCCTCAGTTATTCTGTTATTGATTCCTTCTAGACAATTTTTAATTTCATTTATTGTGTTGTTCACCACTTTTTGTTTGTTGCTTAGTTCTTCTAGGTCCTTTTTAAACGTTTCTTTTATTTTCTCCATTCTATTTCCAAGATTTTGGATCAACTTTACTATCATTACTCTGAATTCTTTTTCAGGTAGACTGCCTATTTCCTCTTCATTTGTTTGGTCTGGTGGGCTTTTATCTTGCTCCTTTGTCTACTGTGTATTTCTTTTCTTCTCATTTAATTAACTTACTGTGTTTGAGGTCTCCTTTTCACATGCTGCAGGTTTGTAGTTTCCATTGTTTTTGGTGTGGGTGAGGTTGGTTCAGTGGCTTGCGTAGGCTTCCTGGTGGAGGGGACCAGTGCCTGTGTTCTGGTGGACAAGACTGGATCTTGTCTTTCTGGTGGGCAGAACCACATCCAGGAGTGTGTTTTGGGGTGTCTGTGAACTTATTATGATTTTAGGCAGCCTCTCTGCTAATGGGTGGAGGTCTCTGGTAGACCAATGTCCTGAACTTGGCTCTCCCACCTCAGAGGCTCAGACTTGACACCCAGCCAGAGCACCAAGACCCTGTCAGCCACACAGCTCAGAAGAAAAGGGAGAAAAAAAAAAAAAGAGAGAATGAAAAAAATAAAATTTAAAAAATTTTTAAATTAAAAATAGAAAAGAAAAGAAAGAAGAGAGCAACCAAAGCAAAAAACATACCCACCAATGATAACAAGTGCTAAAAAGTATACTTAAATAAATAAATAAATAAATGAACAGAGAGAACCCTAGGACAAATGGTAAAAGCAAAGCTATACAGACAAAAATCACACAAAGAAGCATACACATACACACTCAGATAAAAGAGAACAAGGAAATATATATATATATATATATATATATATATATATATATATATAAAGGAAGAGAGCAACGAAATCAATAAACAAATCTACCAGTGATAATAAGCTCTAAATACTAAACTAAGATAAACATAAAACCAGAAACAAATTAGATGCAGAAAGCAGACCTCAAGTCTACAGTTGCTCTGAAAATCCATGGCCTCAATTTTTGGATGATTTGTTATCTGTTCAGGTATTCCAGAGATGCAGGGTACATCAAGTTGTTGTGGATATTTAATGTGCTGCTCCTGAGGCCGCTGGGAGAAATTTCCCTTTCTCGTCTTTGTTTGCACAGCTCCTGGGGTTCAGCTTTCAATTTGGCCCTGCCTCTGCATGTAGGTCGCCTGAAGGCATCTCTTCCCCACCCAGACAGGAGGAGGTTAAAGGAGCAGCTGATTAGGGGGCTCTGGCTCACTCAGGCCAGGGGGAGAGAGGGTTACAGTATGCAGGGTGAGCCTGTGGTGGTAGAAGCCGGTATGACATTGCAACAGCCTGAGGCGTGCTGTGTGTTCTCCTGGGGAAGTTGTCCCTGGATCATGGGACTCTGGCTGCACAGGCTCCTAGGAGGGGAGGTGGATAGTGACCTGTGCTTGCACACAGACTTCTTGGTGGCTGCAGTAGCATCCTTAGCATTTCATGCCCTTCTCTGGTGTCCGCGCTGATAGACGCAGCTCGTGCCCATCTCTGGATCTTGTTTAGGTGGTGCTTGGAATCCCCTCTCCTTGTGCACCCTGAAACAATGTTCTCTTGCCTCTTAGGGAGTTCCAGAGTTTTCTCGGACTCCCTCCTAGCTAGCTGTGGCGCACTAGCCCCCTTCAGGCTGTGTTCACGCAGCCAACCCCAGTCCTCCCCCTGGATCTGACCTCCGAAGCCCAAGCCTCAGCTCCCAGCCCCCAACCACCCCAGTAGGTGAGCAGACAAGCCTCTCAGGCTGGTGAGTGCTGGTCAGCACTGATCCTCTATGCGGGAATCTTCCGCTTTGCCCTCTGCAGCCCTGTTGCTGCGTTATCCTCCATGGCTCCAAAGCTTCCCCCCACCCCACCCACTCCCATTTCCGCAAGCGAAGGGGCTTACTAGTGTGTGGAAACGTTTCCTCCACAGCTCCCTCCCAGAGGTGCAGGTGCCGTCCCTATTCTTTTTTTTTTTTTTTTGCGGTACGCGGGCCTCTCACTGCCGTGGCCTCTCCTGCCGCGGAGCACAGGCTCCGGACGCGCAGGCTCAGCGGCCATGGCTCACGGGCCCAGCTACTCCGCGGCACGTGGGATCTTCCCAGACCGGGGCATGAACCCGCGTCCCCTGCATCGGCAGTCGGACTCTCAACCACTGCGCCACCAGGGAAGCCCCGTCCCTATTCTTTTGTCTCTGTTTTTTCTTTTTTCTTTTGCCCTACCCAGGTATGTGTGGAGTTTCTTGCCTTTTGGGAAGTCTGAGGTCTTCTGCCAGCATTCAGTAGGTTTTCTGTAGGAGTTGTTCCACATGTAGATGTAGTTTTGATGTATCTGTGGGGAGGAAGGTGTTCTCCATGTCTTAGTCCTCTGCCATCTTGAAGGTCCCCTCAGGGGATTCATTTTCTTTCTAAAAATCTTGATGGACATATTGCTCTCTTCTTATTCCCAAGTCAGCTCTGTTTTTATAGACAAAATACTCTCCTGAAGCATTCTCAGGTTTCAACACTTGGAGTGTCTTGAATCCTTTAAACAGTCCATTGGCACAATTTATTGGCCATATTTATATCACTCACAAAAGCCTTAGGGAAAATCATGGATTTCAGGGGTTTTGTTGACTGAGTTAAATGTTCTGATTTATGCTTTATACTTCCAAATAAAGAGGGATGATGATCATATAGTCTATGTCCAATGACAAGCAATATTTTATTTACTTAAATATTTTTCCTCTAAAAGATTTATTTAGATTTGACAATTTGCTATCTAAAAATTAAAAATAGTAGAAATAAATGACAAATGATTAAACTCTTCCTTTCTTGGAAAAGAAAGCAAAATTTCAGATCAAATAAATGATTATACTAGGAGTATGAAGGTCATAAAACTCCACTCAATCAAAATCAGAGCAAAGGCAGACACAAAGTGGCAGCTGAGGAATCTGAGGCATAAAACATGCAGAGAGAGAGAGGAAAAAAAACAACAACAGAGGACTATGAAAGCTTTTCAGGAAGAGGAGATAGTTTCCATAGTAACAAAGCAAAATGTTCTCTCAATGTAAAAGATCCTACTTTGAATGCATTATTGGTGATTCAGATGCAATAATAATAATAATAATAATGTAGTTTAGAGAAGATGGCACAGGAATTTACATGCCACAAGTTTTAAGTCTAGGAAGCAACGACTTGTTAAGAATTCACTTGTAAGTTTTGTTGTTAGATTTGTGCCCCTATAAGATATCTGTATTTGGTAGTGCAACTTATTCAATCCATGAGGGCCTATAAGAGAAAGGGTAAGAATGACCTAAAATTTAATACTCACTTTACTTACCAAACCTTGCGTATTAGAAATATAGCCATCTGGAATAGAGCAGAACCCTGCAGCACTTCCCCCAAGTATAAAACTGAGCAGTTAATGATTAGGACACTAGCATCACAGGCTCTGTATCTGATGCATATTCCTGAGTTGTTTTACTAATACTATAACTGCCACCAGAGGGGGAAAAAAAAGCTATTTTCATCGCTGCACGATGACCAGACTGTAGCTAGGACATAAGATGAGTAGTACTGCATCTATGGCTAGTACAGTTCCAAGAACTGGCGTCAAGAGCATGGGATTAATATTATTGCTCATAATAATTTATATCTTTGTGAGCATCAAATTAATTGTA
Source organism: Aethalodelphis obliquidens (assembly GCF_003676395.1). Lineage (NCBI taxonomy): Eukaryota > Metazoa > Chordata > Mammalia > Artiodactyla > Delphinidae > Aethalodelphis > Aethalodelphis obliquidens. The sequence continues at coordinate 4,885,044 of NW_020837954.1, read as the reverse complement.
ACTTGCTCTGACCATATATGTAATCGGGCAACTCAAATTGTCAGCAAAGAGATGCTACAGACCCATGTTGACATCTTCCACTTTGAGAATACAGCACCCTATGTCAACATGAAGAAGTTACAAAAGGTGGATCTTCTCCCCTAATCCCATAGAAATAGAATGATGTTTGATAGTGGGGAACTGAAAGAAGCTCTGACAGTGGGGAATTGAAAGAAGTTCTTTGGCTCTTTCCTGTTTGCTTATTTCTGTTCCCCTCTGACCTTAAAAGAACTAATTATAAATTAGGTTATATTCCTAATTATAAATTAGGAATGAGATTATTAGACAATTTAACTCCTGACTTATGCTCTCCTGAATGCACACCATGCCTTGACTAACCTATCAATTCATTTCCTAGATAAAAAGAAGTAAGAATGCAGAATTAAGTAGTTAAAGAATGCTTAGCTCTCTATCCCCAAAAGCCCCCTAAGGAATCCTGCAGGCAGATCACATGGGCAAGGTAACAAATGAAGAGTCAGCCAGTCTGTATGCAATGGAGATTAATGCAGAACCCAACCTCTTGCCTCGATGATTCACTGAGATTCTTCCCCCCATTTTTCCCTTTAAAAACTGTCATCACTGAGCAGAATCTTTGGAGTAGGTCTCTGGACACGAGTCCACCATCTCCCCAGATCGCCAGCTTTTCTAATTAAAGCACCTTTCCTTTCTACTGACCCTTGCCTCTCAAATTACTGGCTTTTGAGGGGTGAGCAGCCGAACCTGAGTTCGATAATACAACCACAAGAAAGAACCCCTTTTTCCTTATTTGCATATGGTAGCTGTGTGTTTATGTGTTTATTGAGAGAGAAAAGGAGGGAAGTAAATGAAAATTTCATTTAAAAGCATAGTACCAATGGATTAAGTGGTTGCAGATTCGATAACTCTTCAGAAACATTTACTTCAAACATCCTCCACTTCTGTGGGCCGAAGGTAGATCAGAAAGCAAGCTTTCTTTAGAATTGGTCATGTTGTTCATATTTGTTATGAACAAATATGACTATAGCAGGTGTGAAGAGACAAAAGGGTTTAAAAAAATCCATGTACTATTGATCTTGCTCTCTTGAACCTCTGCTACCATCCTAAGAAAAACATGCATAGTCTAGCCCGTTGGTGCAAGAAGTATAAGCAAAATACGGAGCAGATGCATTTCACCTGAATCCATCCTAGATCAACTAACCTCCAGTTGAATGTGAGAATGTTTGTTATGCATAAATAGTCAAACATTATTAAAATTGGCAACTAGAAATGGAGTGCTATCGTATGTAACATTGGCTTTGAAAGTGAGAACAGGGGAAGATAGGAAAAACATAATAATATTATTACTGGAGGCTTGAAAAATAGAAACCTGTCTTATGTCACCCACAGTAACTAAAAATGTACTTAAGGAAGGTTGTTGCCAGACAGATTGTTGAATGTATGAAATAGCTTCTTTTGACCAAATATAATCAGGTTCTATAAGACAGAGGTAAGCTCAGAAAAACAAAACCCAAAACAAAACACACATAAAAAAACCAGGTCCAATTTATAAGCAGAATTTAGAAAGAAAATAAAACTGTTGAGTCTGGTTTCTGTTTCCATATTAAGGACTCACAATGGAAGTCACCTCTTCATCCTAACAGGTAAAAATCTGAACAGACTGAAATATCAACAGCTTTTCTTGGCTCCATAAGACAAGTGAGAACACAGGACAAATTGATGCCTGGGGAGACAGACAGGCAAATACAGGGAGTCACTGCTTACTGGAGCAGAGACTCACAAGTGGAAACCAGAAACAGACACAGGAAGCAATGCTGGGGTGGAGATACCTGAATTGTAATTGATGAATTGCTGGAGGCTCAGTGTGGACAAGTCTAAGAGTTAAAATCTCCTGGGGGAACCTGCCATAGAAGGGATCCCACAATACTGTGACATTCATCCCTAGGAACTTGATAAGGTTTCCACAGTAAATATTAGAGGAAAAGCCCCTAGTGCTCTGGTAGGAGGAAACAAAAAGGAACAACTTTGAAATATGCCAGAGCACTCTCTTATTCTTAACAAGGCCTGTCCTCAGGGTAAAGTATTTTACTTAAAGTTAGGTAAACAGCCTAACCTGCTGGAGTATTATCAGAGGCTGGCTGACCTGGAGAAAGGGAAATACCCAACTCCAGCCCATTCTAGCCATCCTATTCCACCTAAGAAGAAGGAAAAAATGGAGAAATTCTTATGAAATTCATAGTCCAGTCTCATTTAAAGAATCAGACTTAACCATAGGATTATAAAATTCTTCTCTTTCCCACACACTTTACCACCACATTACGAAAGACCCACTTACAGCAGTTCTTTTTACCCAGTACATCATGTTCAGCTAGCAAGAAAAATTTACAAGCTTATCAAAAAGCAAAAGACACAACTTGGAGAGACAGAGTAAGTATCAGAACCAGACATGCAGGATTGTTGGCATTATTAGAAATTTAAAATAACTAAGATTAATATGGTAGGGGCTCTAATGGGTATAGTAAACATGCAATAGCTATAAGCAGAGAGATGGAAATCCTAAGAAAGACCCAAAGAGAAATGCTAGAGATCAAAATCATTGTAATAGAAATGAAGAATGCCTTTGATGGGCTTACTAGTAGACTAGACATAGCCAAGGAAAGAATTTCTGAGCTAGAGGATATATCAATAGAATCCTCAAAAATTAGTACAAAATATCTAAGGATGGTGGGACAACTGCAAAAGTTGTGACATATGCATAGTAAAAATACCAGAATATATATTGGAAAAGAAAGAAAGAAACTGAAGATATATTTGAAACAATAATGACTGAGAATTTCCCCAATTTAATATCAGAAACAAAACCACTGATCCAAGAAGCTCAGAGAACATCAAGCAGAATAAATGTCAAAAAACTACACCTACACATATCATTTTCAAATTACAGAAAATCAAAGATAAAGAAAAAAATCCTGAAAGAAGTCAGAGGAAAAAATTCTTAACTATAGAGGAACAAAGATGAGAATTATATCTGACTTCTCTTCAGAAACTATGCAAGCAAGAAGACAGTGGAGTGAAGTATTTAAAGTGTTGAGTGAAAAAAAAAACAAGCAACCTAGAATTCTGTGCCTTGCAAAATTATGCTTTAAAAATGAAGATGAGTTCAAGACTTCCTCAACCAACAAAAATTGAGGGAATTTGTTCCCAGAAGACCTGTCTTGCAATAAATGTTTAAAGAAGTTCATTCAAGAAAAAAAAAAAATAGTAGAGGTTAGAAGCATGGATCTACATCAAGTAAGAGAGAGCACTGAAGAAGGAAGAAGTGAAAGTTTAAAAAAAGCTTTATTTTTCTTATTCTTAATGTAACAGATAAAATTTTTTCAAAATAATCATACCAAGAATGTGTTCAATTATGTATAATTGTGTGTGTATATTTATATTTATGTATGCTTGTATATAAGTGAAGTGAATGACAATAATGACACAAGGAACAGAAGGGAGGGATTAGGATTATTTTATTATTAAAAGGTACCCTCATAAAGTGGTATAGTGTTATTTGACAGTAGAATTAGATTAGATGTAAATGTATATTTATGGACCCCAATTAGCCAAAACAAGTTTGTCAACACTGGAAAACTCACACTTATTGATATTAAAACATATAACAAAGGTATAGAAATCAAAACAGTGCAGTACTGGCATAAAGGCAGACATCTAGACCAATGGAATGGAATAGAGACCTAAGAAATGAACCCTCACATATATGGTCAAATGATCTTCTACAAGGGTACCAAGAGTAGTCAGTTGCAGAAAGGACAGCCTCTTCAACAAATGTTGGTAGGAAAACTGGATATCCACATGTAAAAGAATAAATTTCAACCTTTATCTTACTCCATATACAAAAATTAACCCAAAATAGATTAAAGATCTCAATATAAGAACTAAAGCTATAAAACTCCTAAAAGAAAATATAGAGGACATCTTCATGATATTGGATTTGGCAATGATTTCTTGGACAGTACACCAAAAGCACAGAAATCAAAAGTAAAAATAGACAAATGGGGCTACATTAAACTTAAAAACTTTTGTGCTAGCAACCTACAGAATGGGAGAACATATTTGCAAATCATATATCTGATAAGAGATTAATATCCAGAATATATAAGAACTCCTGTGACTCAACAACAACAAAATAACATAATTTTAAAATGTATGAAAGATCTGAATAGACATTTCTCCAAAGAAGACCTACAAATGGCCAAAAAGTATATGAAAAGATGCACAACATCACTAATCATTAGAGAAATGCAAATCAAAATCACCAAGAGATATCACCTCACGCCTATTAGGATGGCTACTATCAAAAAAATAGAAAATAACAAATATTGAAAAGGTGTGGAAAAATGAGAACCCTTGTACACTGTTGTGGGATTCTAAACTGGTGCAAATGTTGTATAAAACAGTATGAGTTTGTCCAAAAAATTAAAATAGAAATACCTTGTCTTATAGTAATCCCATTTCTGGGTTTAAAGCCAAAATAATTGAAAGCAGGGTCTTGAAGAAATATTGCATATCTTTGTTCATAGCAGCATTATTCACAATAGCCAAGAGGTGGACGCAACCCAAATATCCATTGGTGGACGAATAAATAAGCAAAATGTATTACATACTTAAAATGGAATATTATCCGTCTTAAAAAGGAGGGAAATTCTGACATATGCTACTACTACTGTTCATCTCATGGATGAACCTTGAGAACATTATGCTGAATGTAATAAGTCACAAAAATACAAATATTGTATTTGTATTCACTTATGGGAAGTGTATAAATAGTGAAATTCATAGAAATGGAGAGTAGAATGGTGGTTATTAGGGATGAGAGTGGGAAAGGGGGAGTAGTTTAATGTTCAGATTTGTAAAATGAAAAAGTTCTGAAGATCTGTTTCACAACAATGTGAATATAATTAACATTACTGAACTTTACACTTAAAATTGGTTAAGATGGCAAATTTTATGTTATGTGCTTTTTGTTTGTCTGTTTGTTACCATTTTTTAAAACAATATGCCTTGGCCGGTGAGTTTGTTCAAGGATAAAGAGAGATGCATGAAGTAGGGCAGCCCCAGTTGAGGCAGCTAAGATAAGCTGTCCCCAGCCAACCTGCTAGCTAGTCAGGAGTAAGAAATAATTGTCTTAAGCTGATGAATTTTGGGGCCTATGCAGAAATTGCAATCCAATTCAGAATTAAACAGAATTGGAAGACTTATGACAAAGATTTACATAACCTCAAGAATGGAAAAGAATTAATTAGGCAGAAAATCACAGGTTGTATAAAGATAACTTTTTTTCTCCACCAAATTAATAAATTGATCACTTTTAGTAGTTCATGTACCTCTTTTTATTCACTTTATTATAAAATATTAAATTGAAAAATATGATGTTATTCTCATCTCAGTATTATCATCAAGGTAGATTGGTAGATTTATGAATTCCTTGATATTTTTGTGGCTATTTAAGTTTAATGCATATGGTTATATAACATACCTATTGAGGACTTACTAGGCACTGTGTAAGGCATTGGCAATATATTTTTGATAAAAATAAGTAGGGTTAATGCTATGTGTCTTTCAATGTTTTGGGCAAGGTAGTAAGTAGATGATGTATGTAATATATAATTAAAATAGTGATGAATGCTTCAAAGGAAAACTACAAGGTTTCTGGAGATTATATAAGAGGGCATGACAAAGCCTTGAGGTAGACAAGAATGCTACTCTCGAGGAAACCACAATAAATAATAATAAGTGTTATTCTTTTATCATCATATAATAGCTATCATTTATTGAATACCCAACACCTACTAGACATCATTTTAAACACTTTACACATATTAAACTATTTAGTGTTTAAAACCTATGAGGTAGGTATGGTACTGGTCTCATTTTACAAGTAAATGAGACAGCCTAAACTCTCACAGCTAGAAATTGATGGAGCCTGGATTTGAACCTAGGAAACTTGGATATAAAAGCTGAGATCTTAAGGGTTAATTGGTACTTTTGATTACTGAAAATTGTATAGATACATACATATATGTATATATTTTTACACATAGATACAAACATATACACAAATAAACTATTTGTTTAACATAGACTTCATAAGAACTTACCATGCATCGTACTAGGTATTAGAGATACATAAATGCATTTTATTAGCTAGGCAAAGAGGAGATGGTGAGCATTAGAGTAATAGAATTCCAGTAAAAGATAATAACGTGGGCAAATTCCCGATAAGGGAAGAATCATGGGGTAAATTCTGAAAGTGAAATAGGCTGGCATAGCTAGATATGCATGGGGAGGAGAGTCCTGAGAGATAAAGCAGAAAATATACGAAATTTCAGCACCATCTAGGTGCTCTTAAGGTATATTCATATTTTTGATTTTCATATTGGACAAAATGGAAGCCACTGAAAGATTTTCAATAAAATAGTGATAGTAATATTTGTATTTCTACAGACTTTATTTGTAAGACAGGTGTTTTAGTTTAGGAAGTCTCACTCTGCTGAATTCATCCTTAACATACAAATGTAATAACTTCTAAATATTTGCAACATCATACGTTTTTAGTGTAGTCATAGTAACCATTTTATAGTAATCTTTCACCTTCTATTTTGTCTTGCTTTTTAAATTATGACATAGAATTGATTATATATAATATATGACAAAATTTTGATGATCTTTCCCTGAAAATTTTGTCCTTTCTGGAAAGTTAGGATTATATCATACTGGAAATACATTTCCTTTTATCTTGTTCTTAGATATATCACAATGGACTCTGAGCAAAGCATTACAAATTGATTTGACTCCTACATTTTTCAGGGAGGGGTTAGGAGCACCACCTCAAAGCACCTATTCTCTTATTCTGTCCACAAAAATAGGGAAGGAGAAAAGTAACATGCAAAGCAACAAAATAAGACTTTCCAAGAGTTAAGGGCAAAGCAGCTCTACACACTAAGGTTTGCCACTCCATTTCGGGGTCTGAAATCTAGGAAAGTTTAGGTGCTGGGCTAAATTAATGTTTGCAGAGTACAGTGATTATATTAACCCAGAGCGTGAAGACTCATCTCACCCATTTCCTTGGTTTTCTGTTTCCCCAGATGAGGCCAAGGTAGGACAAACTAGCTCTCAAGGACATATATTCCACAATACACTCTCCAAAGTTAAAATATTCTCAAAAACACAATTTGCAAATGGAAAGATCAAAGAAGAACTGATTTGACCATTTCAAAAATAATATGAGAAATAGTTTCTTTTAATGGCAATAGAAAGGACTCTGAAGGGTCTTGCAACAGCAGTTAAATGCTCTAGTTCAAATGTGACACAAATCGTTTCTGAGCATTAGCTGTTGGTCGGAATTAGTCACGTCTCTGCCTAATAAAACAGCAGACTGTGACACGTAATCTTCCCTTTTGCCCCATCAAACAATTTGTTAATTGAGGTTAAGAAACATGTTGTCCTACTGTGTTATTCATCCATGTATACTCACTGCCTATATTGGAAACTTGCAGGAAATAGACACTTATGAAATTTAGGTTGATTGATTGAATGAATGAAAGAATAAAAGAATAAGTCAGTCTAGACTCGGCTCAGATTAGAGGCAAATGCCATTGTTTTCCTCAGGTCTTACAGTGATTTATGAATGATTAAACTGATATATTAAAATTTCCCTATCCAGTATAATAGAAAGTTGTGTGGCTGGGTAATAGAAAAGTCGGAGCTTTCTAATTTGATAATGAAAAAAAAAACTGAATAATTGAGTTGGAGTTGGAATGGTGTTATACATAACTGGAGAAGTGGCACATTAAAGAGCTCTTTCTCGGAAATTTAAGTGATCTCTCGGTCAGTAGAAACCTTAATAGCTTTTTAGAAACCCGCTGTGGCTGAGAATGAGTTGGCCATCCATGAGTGGTTACTAGCGGTCTTTCTCACAACTATATTGCACTGACATTAGCTACACCCTGTGGTGGTAGATTCTGCAGAGAGCCCGTGGATCGAGAATATTTGGTGACTGAAAAATCCCACCACCTGTGGAGCCAATCTCTAAAATACAAGTTTAATTGTTATACTGGCATTTCTTTTACAATACCCATCTTACACACTGAATGATTACCCTTGTTTCAATACTTTTTTCTCATATATTTATTGTTCAAATAAATTTTATTTAAAAAGCCTATCAAGAAACATAAAATAACTGTAACTGAATATCTCATTTCAGTTTTAACATCTAAACACAAAGCCTATATACTTAAAAAATTCATTTCCTAATGCAGCTTCATTTAATTTTCTTACATTACGTTAGAAATATGACATGCATAAAGCAGTGTGTTTCTCTTACCTGTTTAATTTGATTTCTTTCCTTATCCAATGATGTTCAAGACATGAACAATATTAATCCTAATTAGATCACACTGAGACTATTTTTTTTCTTTTTTCTTCTCCTATAGAGTCAGCTTACTTAAGTAATGTCAATAACTGTGATTGTAATGGGAACATTTATTTCCACAAGGCTTTAGATGTGTTTACATCTTGAGTCTCTTAAGACAGCACTGCTCCAAGTGTATTCCCAGGACCAGCAGTTCCAATATCACCTAGAAATTTTTAGAGATGCAAATTCTTGGGCCACACATCAGACCTAATGAATCAAAACATCTAGTGGTGAAGTCCCAGAAATCTGTATTTTAAAATATCCTTAGGAACATGAAACTTTGAGAACTACCGCCCAAGGGAAATACAATTTTAGCATATTCTGTTCCAGCAGAATGTAGCAAAAAATTTTTAATTCAGAATTTATTTTGTTGTGCTTTTAAGTAATATTACTAAAAATGTCAAACCAGAATTCTTAAAACAGCAAGCATAAACAGTATTTAAATCATTAATATTTAACTTCAAGATTCTCCTAAAAATATTTTTGGCTCTCTAAGAGTAACATATGTACATTTCTACCTCTATCAGAACAAAATCATTACTTGTGTATTCCAAAACATCAACTAATTGGTTACCTTAAGTATTTGTAAAAAATAAATGTATGCTAATGCATATTTGGAATAAGGAAATGTCACCAGCCCCAATGGGGCAATTGTAAGTTGGTCTTTGACAGCATATTTTTTTTAAGAGTGATGTGCACCACAACCTGAGAATAAGTCAGGTATTAAATCAGAGTCACACAAAAGAAGAAGGAGATAAATTACAGTTATTATAGTTATTCATCTTCATTTGTGCTTTAGGTATTTCTGTTGCCCTTTAAGGCATTCATCTTGTGGATATTCTATAAATAATAATTAATGATTGTGACCAATTATGCCTGACGTCGCTGTAGAGAATTGAGACCATGCAATAATATTGATATTGTAGTGAAAAGAAAAGGTGATCATTTGGAGGCAACTCTATTCATAAACAAATAGGACAGATACATATACATGTTATTACAAAGGGTGAAGTAACCAGCTACAGAGAATATTTAGAAAGAAATTGGTGGCACTGGTAAAGTACCCTAAGCAACTGTTATAAGCATTTTCTTTACCTCTAGATCTTAAATCAATTTTATTTTCATATAAAAAGACATGGAGCTCATAAAAAATTATATCATTAATAATTTTACAGTGGCATAGCTGACAGTTCAGACAGCCACATGTGGTAGCTAAGAACTGTATTCCTTTGCTACCTAAAGTATTAATAGAACATGGACTATCTTTTTCATGATCTATAAAGCCCAGAAGTTATTATGAAATTTGGGTTTGCCTTCAGAGGATTTGGTTTAGTTACTATACCAGCAGGTAGTTTTTGTGTATTTGCTTTCTGAAGGATGGATAATTTTTGAAGCAAAGGCAGAGAAGTCCTAGTAAGTCATATCTTTATGAAATATTCATTACATCTGTATGTTCTTTACAAGGCTTCTGTCAGAGAAATTAAAATAAAGAGTGATTAAAAAAACATTTAGTAGCAAGTTGACAAGTCACTTTATAAAGCTAGAAGAGTTTTGGGTTCCAACTAAAAGTTTTCAAAATAAATTCTGCCCACTCTTTTTAGACAAGTAGAGTAAAAATGAAATCAAATGGCAAAGGAGCCCAGATATTGTGAAATTTCCCTATTCAGAAGAAAATTATTTCCTACTACTCTCTTTTGGACATTATCATTTTTTACCAGAGGATTCACAATGTTTACTGCTTAGAACTGATGATTTGCTGAACAGAAAAGATTGGTAAAGGTGGACCTTAGGTCTAAAAGATCCTCCATTCAGGCCTAGAGAAAAGCAAGTAGATATGACAGGATATATTCATGTGTGATGTTAAGAACAGATTCTAGAGCCTTACTGCCTGAGTCCAAATTTCAGCTCTGATAAATAATTTTGCTCCTCTCTGCCGTAATTTCCTCACTTGTTAAATGGAGACTTTATTAGATACCTAGCTCATGTGTCGTTTTGAGTATTAAATTAATTAATATATGATAAGTGCTAACAAAAGGACAAACATTAAGTACTACAAATCTTGATTATTCTAAAGGATAAAAAACAGACACTATCCAGGAATCCCAGGTAAATTGATGAGTGTGCTTGCTTTGTGCATTTTAGATCCCATATTAAATCTCATATGTACATAGCTAACACCACCCACGACTTTTGGTTAGGCAGAGATGAAACGCATTACACGTGTCACTCGCACCCTTTGCTCTAAGATCACCTTAAATGGCTAACCTATGGCTTAAAGTCCCTGTGTGAAATAACACTTAATTTTTTTTCTGGTTGGTGCCAGTACATCATTGTCCAGCTTTTAGCGAGCCCCTCTCAGAGGATATGGACTCTCACAAATGCAATTTTCACATTCTTAAGATTCATTTCTGGATAATTAATGACTTTCTTAACACCACTCCAGTTTAAGTAGCTCATGTGCAACCTGCTGAGAAACTCTTTATTTGGGCATAGAAATTAATGATGCAGACCATTTATTTCTCCCAAGTGCAAGGGTTTATGAGAAATAAAATGATGGTGCTGACAGACAAAGTCAGCTATAGTATCACACCGCTGTGGAATATTTCATAAAGCTTCAGTTGTCTTAGTAGTGTATTTGCTTCTGACAGTTCACTGTAATTGTAGTGGAAAAGTCAAAGGCAGGAAAAAGAGAATCATTCTAGATCTGAAAATGAAGAATGTATTTATTTAAAGCGGAATTTTATATTATATGTAGCATTTGGCAAACATATAAAAAAAATTCTCATCTTCTTAGAAAAATGGAAGGTACCATTGATAATGATCCTATATTTCATGCTATTTGTCCAAAGCAGCATATTTTGACCTAAAGTTATCACAAGTGAAATCAGAGACTTAGATTCTTCAGACAGGAAATTCTTTTTCCAGGTTCATAACAAGCTCAAAGCAGTGGGCTTACTATACAATACTATGATGTTAGTTGTCACTTTGAGTTGCAAGCAATATTTAAACTGAAGCAAATGAAAATATTACATTCTCTATGCTATGTCAATCTCCTCTTCTGACCTTCATTTAGGTGTAAAGTAAAAGGAAAATGAAGTGGGATTTAATAGGAGCCATTATCCTAAATTATAGGGATGCATGATTGAGGGAAAAAACACTGAAGTTGGGAAATCTTAGCTCTATGCTATGATTCCAAACTCATTACTTTGTATTAGACAAAATTTTTAGCCATGTTATTTTAGCTGAAAATGGTGATTATATAAACTACAATCTTGAGTCAGTAACATTTATGTGACTCTATTGTTTATTGGGCATTACCTTACGTCCTTTTTAGGACTATGGTGAGTGTTAAATAACTGATATGCATAACTTTTATAACCATAAAATTTATACATTTGTTAGCTGGCACTGATAATTATCATATTCCCCCTTTCCCCACATCATCAGATCTGGGTATGTTTGCTTTGAAACCTAATTAGAATAGATGCTGAAGAAAGTATTTAACTGCAGGAAATCTATGTTTTTAAGATTTTGTTCATACCAACTCTCATATATAAATTTCTAACAACATTCCTATGACATCATTAGACTACTCTCACGTATTAATTCTATGACTTGTTCAAGAGACTCAGTTTTACAAAACTTGTCTCAATTTTTTCTTTGCCATTGTTTTTTAACACTGTGAGTATTTTAATATGCAGAACAGTTATATCTAGAATAGAATTTTCATATGAATAAAAGATTATCCATTTGTTTTTAAGAAGAGCATTTAGTTATTTGACAATTTAAATATGACCATGAAGAATATATATTGACAAAAAGGAAATTAAATTATGGTTCAGATATTAACTAGCACTTTCATATTTTTAACTTAAAAAGTGAATACAGATTCTAACTTTATGAGGAAATACTTTCTTTCATATCTTGGCCTATGCCAGTGTGAATGGCTTTCTTTTTACATCTCTTAACTTAGAATGGGAAACAAATAAATACAAATGTGTATATATATATATATATGTATATATATAATTTTCCTATTCAAAAAATAAGATTGCTAATGTGTGCTTACATTGCAGGTAAACTTATCACTGCTACTTCTTTTGATGGACAAAATGCGAAATTTCCCATTGGCCTCTTCCTCTCAAAATATCAATTAGCATAATTTTTAAAGAACTCTGTTTTCTTGGGTAAATTTCACGGGTCTTAACAGAGAAATCTAAGAAATGATACAGTCAGCCCTCCATATCGATGGGTTCTGCATCCACAGATTCAACTAACCTAGGATGGAAAATATCTTTTAAAAAAATTCCAAAAAGTAAAACTTGAATTTGCCATGAACCGGCAACTGTTTACAAAGCATTTACAAAGCATTTATATTGTATTAGGTACTATAATCTAGAGGTGATTTAAAGTATACAGGAGGATGTGCATAGCTTATGTGCAAATACTATGCCATTGTGTAAGGAATTTGAGCATCCACTGATTTTGGTATCCATGGGGGTCCTGGAACCAGTCCACCAAGGGTGTTGGGGGACAACTGTAGGCAGTTTTCAGAGTTATATAGTTGTGTTTAAGATATATATATATATATATATATATATGTATGATTGTTGACAATAAACATATTTTTTAGGTAAAATAGAAAAGGATTCTGTCCCTAGTCTTTAATGTAAAAGAGCAATCAGGAGCAAGTAACTAAATTTTTATTACATAGAGTATTAATTTTCATTCCCTTATTTATTAACTTATCTTTTAAAAACATGCCCATAGATGAGTTCATTATTGCTCAACATAAAAATAATTTCAATTCAAGGCAAACTATGTCTTTGGAATATCAATTATCACTTACGTAGCGAAGAGGTAATATAAAATGGCAGCTTCCTCATTTATTTGTTTTACTTCAGTGGCTTTCAACCTTACTTTTAAAACATAGTGTGCATTATAAGCATAAGTCTAGACAACAACCAGTACAACATTTGGTTTAAAACCCAGGTTTATAATGACTTTATCTCTCAAACCGCCAAAAGCTAGTTGCTGGTGTCTGCCACTGTGCATATGCTCTCTCAACTCCCGACTGAGACAACATACCTGAAAGCATTTTCCTGCCTGAGATTATATTAAAAATTTGTACCTGTGCTAGCAGCATGAATTCAAGTTGATTATTGTTCTAAATCTGTGACTTCCCACTTCTCCTCCTAAAGATATAAATGCTTGCTTTTCAGTAGGTCACACACGTAGAAATTATTATGAAGGCAAGATTTAGTAACAATTATATGCATAGCACTATATTCAGATTGAATTGGAACACCCACAGTAACACATAAGAAAAGCCTAAAGCATAAGTGCACACGAGCACTGCCGCGGTTGCACACCCCATCTATTCCAATACCGCCAACATCAATTTTACTAAAGTTTCCGGGGAAGATTCGCCACGTTTTGTCTTAATGTGCGTTTTTAAAAATATTTTTCTTTAAAAGGTTAAATAACCCTCCATGTGATAATAAAAGGAAGCATGGGGGAAAAATCCTCAAAAATAGTAAAACTGCTCAATGTTAATTCAAATAAAGGATTTTTCTTAAAGATACCTGCATAACACTTCAGGTTGGAAAAGCACTTTGGAAGGTGCTTAAAACCACATCTACATTACTTGAATTGTGACCTTGGCCTAAAACATACATGTTGGGAGACATTTTTCAATTAGGAGGCAGCCTATTCAATTTTTGAGAACTGTAACTTATAGAAAGTTCAGATTTTGTACAGAACCAAGATCTGAATGTTTATATGTAGGTTTTAGTAGTCAACCTCCATATCCAATTGTTCTATCACACAACATACTTTCAAATGCTATACGACTAGTAACATGTCACTGCACCTATATTGTTTCAAAGCGAACTATCTCTATGCCCATCTTTCAAGATTTCTAGATCTTTCACCAAATATCAATTGCACTTAATAAACTTCATTTGTCAAAGTTCATCTTATGTTTCAAAAGTTGGATTTTCCCTCCTTGTGTTGGGAGATAATTATTCTACTCTACTATGGGGTAATTAATTTTATTTCATATCACTATATGTGTTTCAAAATACCATCAGAATCAATGAGTTATCCAATTCTAGAACATTCATGTAGAAACTTGACATGATGTTAAGTAAGAGACTTGAATATGGAATATATGGCATGTTACCAAATTCTATTATTAATAAAAACCTACATATGGATTTTTTATACATGGCTTTTTCATTCAACTTCGTATTTGTGAACTATGTCCATATTTTTCTGTGTAGTAGAAGGTCATTGTTTCTCATGCATTTTATGAATATACAAAAATTGTATTTATCCCTTCTATTTTTAATGGGCATATTGGAGGTTATTAATTTAATGCTGGTATAAATAGTGCTCCTATGAGTATTTATTTACATGCCTCTGCATATGGATTTAAGACTAGAATTTCTGTTGGCTGCATAACCTAGAAGCAGAATTGTTCAATCACATGGTATGGGTATACTGCTCAAGAACTGTCCAAAGTAATTGAGCAAATTTGTATTCCTAGCAGGGTAGAGCTGAGGTGCTATATTAGTTATGATAGCAGCAACCTCAAACATATAATGTCTCATACTGAATTTTCTTTTTTGTTCATCCAACCATACTGGAGAAATAATCAGGAGAGTGGAACGGATCCAGCAAGGCATTCAGGCTGATGAACTATCTGTCAGCTTCAACAAATGACTTTGAGGGTATCTGGTATTCTCTAAATTACATACAATAACAAAAAAGTTAAATGAAAAATAGAGCATGAAAGTTAAACAGTATGGTTTCAATTCAAGGACATAAATATATCCAGGTAAAGGTATAGAATTCAATGTTTTATTGCCTCTAGATATTCAGAGCAAAACTCTTTTCAGAATCAGATAAACCAGACTGAGGCCCGGTCTCAGTATTTACAAGCTAGTTAAACTTTTCAGCTCTTTAGATTTTCCAGCTCAGGAATTATAGGAAAATAAGATTTCTTAGATACTACTTCAAGATGACAATATTTAATTCAAAAAGTATTACAATAATTAAGGAGATAATTTATATGGGCTATTTTTTGATATTTTATAACCACAGACAGATGTTTTCTCATATTCTTTGTGGAACCAAGGAACCATTCATATATAATACAACAGTGTAAGTATTACAGTTTCTCATGCTTTTTTTCCTGACTGCTTTAGAAAAGGAGAGAGAAGAAATGTGAATCAGCCTGAGAAAACAGTTTTGGAAGATTTAATTTTCAACTGATTATTTGGAAATGTAAAGAAAAATTAAAATCAATGATTGAGTGCAGTTCATAAGATGATATAGCCCATATTCATTTTCCATGATTTAAAGATTTCTTGTCATATCATGAGGGGAAGGTGAAATTTAATAAAATGAGGTAAATGATCTACAAGGTGATATACACCAGGGATCCACGGGCCTGTACCTGAATGTGTATGTTCACAGGTGAACGGTGTGAAGAAGAAACGGAAGAGAAAGACATTTGAGATTTACTCCTCCTGATTTCTTCTCACTTTTAGAGTCTCACTGAAAATGATTTTCCCTAAGGTAAACTCTGAGTGGAAATCAGTTTTGGATTATGTTACTAATCACTTTACCAAGAGCATTTGAAGCTCTGAAATGTTTTAATGCTCAAAATAAAGGAGATTATTTTTATAGCTTAATCTCATGAGGTCAATTAATGCCTTCTCTCCAGACTGACACTTTGAACATTAGTATTAACACTGCTGTCCTTAAAGCATCAACAATAGCCTGCAGTGCAACAAAATGTTGATGGTTAATAAAGCACAATGTTCAGCTGCTGCCTGAGGGCAGGATTCAGAATTGCCATATCAACCCACAACCATGTTTTCACTTTTGGGGACAACTTGCATTACTTAAAAGTTAAAATACTTCCATTTCTATCATTTTAATATCTAGACTCGATTTATGGTTATTCAAAAACTGAATATATTATTATTCTTCCTTAGAGAATAACACAAATGGAATCTTCCACCATTATACAGAGAGGATAGCTATAGGTAAGTAGATAGATGGATAGAAAGATAGATATATGCATAAATGAAAGAGAGATACAAGTTATGTACACTGTTAAAATCCACATTCCCTTCTTTTCACAGTGAAGATGCCTTCTCTCTGAAGGTGCAAACTACGTTTTCTTCATAGTTACCATGAAATCTATTCTAAGAATAATCTTTATATTGACGATAAATTTAATCAATAAATAATTAATGCCCTCTGAACAATCTTTCAATATGTCAATGTTTTTGGAAATGTGCATTACAAATGGCTTTCCAAAAAGAAACTTTTGTGTGATATTTTAGGGGGTAGAAGCCATAGGTACACAATAAGGACAGATGGAACATTCTAATACAAAGTCCATAGCTAGAGGAAAGGCATCCCTGGAAAACAAACAAATACAGGGACTGAAAAACAAAATGACTTGAAGAAACCAAGTGTCCAGATGAAAAATAGCAATATCAGACACAGCAACATAGAGAATAAATGGTTTCTGTCTTCTAATTTGAGTATTTTGTCCATTTAAGTTCAGTGCAATTATTAATATATTAGGATTTTGATCTAGCATTATATTATGTGGTTTCTATTTTGCTCACTTTGTCTGTTTTTTGCCTCCTTCTCCTTTCTTTTCTCCTTTGGGATGAGTCCAGTGTTTTTATTATTTCATTTTACTTTCCCTTCTATAGCATATTACATTCTGTTACTATCCTTTTAGTGGTTACGTTACTATACAACCTTGCCTTATTACATTTGAGTTAATATTGTTGTCCCTCCTTGACAAAAAACAATAAGCAGTTAACAGGAAATATTTTAAAAATAAAGATACAGAAGGTTTGAAAGTAAAGGATGGAATAAATACTCCTTGTGAGCACTAACTAAAACAAAGTTGGTGTAGCTATACTGATTTCAGAATACCAATTATTTTGTGAAGGAGACTGACTGCTGGAGGGCACAAATGGGCTTCGGACAAAATGATAATGTTCTATTTATCGAGCTGGGTGTTATTTATATGAATGTGCAAGCTTTGTCAAAATGCATGGAACTCTATGGGGGGTAGACCTAAATAGACATTTCACTAAAGAAGACATACAAATGGCCAAGAGGCACATGAAAAAGATGCTCAATATCACTAATTATTAGAGAAATGCAAATCAAAACTACAATAAGGTATCACCCACACAGGTCAGAATGGCCATAAGCAATCTACAAACAATAAATGCTGGTGAGGGTGTGGAGAAAAGGGAACCTTCTTACACTGCTGGCGGGAATGTAAATTGGTACAGCCACTATGGAGAACAGTATGGAGGTTCCAAAAAAAAAACTAAAAATGGAACTACCATATGACCCAGCAGTCCCACTCCTGGGCATATACCTGTAGAAAACCATAATTCAAAAAGATACATACCCTGCAGTGTTCACTGCAGCACTATTTACAATAGCCAGGACATGGAAGCAACCTAAGTGTCCATCTACAGATGAATGGATAAAGAAGATGTGGTACATATATACAATGGAATATTACTCAGCCAAAAAAAGGAAGGAAATAGTCCTATTTGCAGAGACATGGATAGACCTAGAGAGTGCCATACAGAGTGAAGTAAGTCAGAAAGAGAAAAACAAATCTGGTATAATATCGCTTACATATGGAATCTAGAAACATTGTACAAATGAACTTATTTGCAAAGAAGAAATAGAGACACAGATGTAGAGAACAAGCTTATGGATACCAAGGGTGGGGGGGAAGGTGAGGTGGGATGAATTGGGAGATTGGGATTGACATATATACACTACTATGTATAAAATCGATAACTAATGAGAACCTACTGTATAGCACAGGAAATGCTACTCAGTGCTCTGTGGTGACCTAGATGGGAAGGAAATCTAACAAAGAGGGGATATATGTATATGTATAACTGGTTCACTTTGTGGTAAAGCAGAAACTAACACAACATTGTAAAGCAACTATATTCCAGCAAAAATTAACTTAAAAAGCATACAAAATAGGATGCTGCTGAAAGGCTGCACCCAAGGAGGAATTTCAGGCTGGATAGACTGCTCCAGCTTTCAAGTTTACTGCTCCACAAGCCAAAGTTGCAGGCAGGCCTGAAGGAGTGCTGGTCTCCTCTGTGCCTGTGTAGCAATTTCCCACTGAAGCCTGGTCTGCAGCTCCCACTGCTCTGACGGGACCTCAACTTTGATGATGAGAATATCTTCATGGAGAACATAGCCCTTCAGCACAGGGCTAACCAAGCACCTGGCTGAATAAGGATCCTGCAGGAGCCACAGGAGCCATAGAAGCTGCAGGCCAACTGGTGTCCCACACCACTCTGGTGAGCCAGCAGCTATTAAAAATCTATTGCATGGAGACCTTCAAGATGACAGAGGAGTAAGAAGTGGAGAGCACCTTCCCCCTCACAAATACATCAAAAATACATCCACAGGTGGAACAACTCCTAGAGAACACTACTGAACACTGGCAGAGGACCTCAGACTTCCCAAAAGGCAAGAAAATCCCCACGTACCTGGGTAGGGCAAAAGAAAAAAGAAAAAACAAAGACAAAAGAATAGGGATGGGACCTGTGCCTCTGGGAGTGAGCTGTGAAAGTGGAAAAGTTTCCACACACTAGGAAGTCTCTTCACTGGCAGAGACAGGGGATGGAAAGTGGGGGAAGCTTCGGAGCCATGGAGGAGAGCGCAGCAACAGGGGTGCAGAGGGCAAAGCAGAGAGATTCTCGCACAGGAGATTGGTGCTGACCAGCACTCACCAGCCTGAGACACTTGTCTGATCACCTGCCGGGGCACGTGGGGTCTGGGAGCTGAGGCTCGGGCTTCAGAGATCAGACCCCAGGGAGATGGCGGGGGTTTTCTGCGTGAACACAGCCTGAAGGGGGTTAGTGCGCCACAGCTAGCCAGGAGGGAGTCCAAGAAAAAGTCTGGACCGGCTGGAGAGGCAAGAGACCAATATTTTGGGGTGCGTGAGGAGGGGCTTCCTGCTCCATGGACCCACAGATGGCAAAACACTACCTAAGTGAGCTCTAGAGATAGACGCGAGCTGCGGCGGCTATCATCTCGGAACCCAGACACGGGCACAGACCACTACCACTGTGGCCACTGCCACCAAGAATCCTGTGTACAAGCGCAGATAACTATCCACACCCCCTGAGGCCTGTGAAGCATGCCACTGCCAGGGTCCCATGATCCAGGACCAACTACCCAAGGAGAACATGTGGCACATGGCACGCCTCAGGCTGTTGCAATGTCATGCCGGCCTCTGCCACTGCAGGCATGCCCTGCGTGCCAATTATGACCTACCATACCCCTCTCTCTTCCAGGTCTGAGTGAGCAAGAGAGCCCTAATCAGCTGTTGCTTTAACACCGTCCTGTCTGGGCAGGGAACAGATGCCTGAGGGCAAACTACATGCAGAGGCCGGGCAAAAACCAAAGTTTAACCCCAGGAGCTATTCAAACAAAGAAGAGGAAGGGAAATTTCTCCGTGCAGCCTCAGGAGAAGCAGATTAAATCCCCAAAATAGGTTTGATAAGCCCCGCATCTGGGGAATACCTGAATAGAAGATGAACGTTCCCATTTTGAGGCAATGGACTTCGGGAACAACTGTAGACTTGGGGTTTGCTTTCTGCATTTGATTTGGTTTTGGTGTTATGTTTATCTTAGTTTAGTTTTTAGTGCGTGCTTTCATTGATGGGTTTGTTTATTGGTTCGGTTTCTCTCTTTATTTTTTTTCTTTCTGTGAGTGTGCATGTATTTTTGTGTGTGTGATTTTGTCTGTTTAGTTTTGCTTCTACAGTTTGCCTTGGGGTTCTGTCTGTTCATATTTGTTTTTTTGTTTTGGTTTTTGGTTCTTCCTTTTCTGCCAAGCCGTGCAGCTGGCAGGGTCTTGGTGCTCTGTCCAGCTGTTGGGCCTGAGCCCCCAAGGTGGGAGAGCCGAGTCCAGGACACTGGACCACCATAGATCTCCTGGCCCCATGTAATATTAATCAGCGAGAGCTCTCCCAGAGATCTCTATCTCAACACTAAGAATCAGCTCCAACCAATGGCCAGCAAGGTCCAGTGCTGGATGTCCCATGCCAAACAACTAGCAAGACAGGAACACAACCCAACCCATTAGCAGAAAGGCTGCCTAAAATAATAATAAGGTGACAGACACCCCAAAACACACCACCGGATGCAGCCCTAACCACCAGAGGGACAAAATCCACCAGAACACAGGCACCATTCCCCCCCCAACCAGGAATCCTACACAGGTCACTGAACCAAACTCACCCACTGGGGGCAGACACCAGATATAAGAGGAACAGTGAACCTGCAGTCTGTGAAAAGGAGATCCCAAACACAGTAAGTTAAACAAAATGAGAAGACAAGGAAATATGCAGCAGATGAAGGAACAAGGTAAAAACCCAACAGACCAAACAAATGAAGAGGAAATAAGCAATTTACCTGAAAAAGAATTCAGAGTAATGATAGTAAAGATGATACAAAAATCTCAGAAACAGAATGGAGAAAATTCAAGAAACGTTTAACAAGGACCTAGAAGAACTAAAGACAAACAATGATGAACAACACAATAAATGAAATTAAAAATACTCTAGAAAGAATCAATAGTAGAATAACTGAGGCAGAAGAACAGATAAGTGACCTGGAAGATAAAGTAGTGGAGATAACTGTCACAAAACAGAATAAAGAAAAAAGAAAGAAAAGAATTGAGGACAGCTTCACAGACTTCTGGGACAGCATTAAATGCACCAACATTCGAATTACAGGGATCCCAGAAGAAGGGAAATAGAAAGGGTCTGAGAAAATATCTGAAGAGATTATAGTCAAAAACTGCCGTATCATGGGAAATGAAATAGTCAGTCATGTCCAGGAAGCACAGAGTCCCATACAGGATAAATCCAAGGAGAAACATGCCAAGACATATATTAATTAACTTATCAAAAATTAAATACAAAGAAAAAATATTAAAAGTAGCAAGGGAAAATCAACAAATAACAAACAAGGGAATCCCCATAAGGTTAACAGCTGTCATTTCAGCAGAAAATCTGCAAGCCAGAAGGGAGTGGCAGGACATATTTAAAGTGATGAAAGGGGAAAACCTACAACCAAGATTACTCTACCCAGCAAGGATCCCATTGAGATTAGACAGAGAAATTAAAACCTTTACAGACAAGCAAAAGCTAAGAGAATTCAGCACTACCAAACCAGCTTTACAACAAATGATAAAGGTACTTCTTTAGGCAGGAAACACAAGAGAAGGAAAAGACCTACAATAACAAAACTGAAAACAATTAAGAAAATGGTAATAGGAACATACATATCAATAACTACCTTAAATGTAAATGGATTAAATGCTCCAAGCAAAAGACATAGACTGGCTGAATGGATACAAAAACATGGATACTTATATATGCTGTCTACAAGAGACCCACTTCAGACCTAGGGACACATACAGACTGAAAGGGAGGGGATGGAAAAAGATATTCAATGCAAAGGGAAATCCAAAGAAAGCTGGAGTAGCAATTCTCGTATCAGACAAAATAGAACTTTAAAATAAAGACTACTACAAGAGACAAAGAAGGACACAACATAATGACCAAGGGATCAATCCAAGAAGAATATATAACAATGGTAAATATTTAAGCACCCAACATAGGAGGACCTCAATACATAAGGGAATTGCTAACGGCCGTAAAAGGGGACATCGATAGTAACACAATCATAGTAGTGGACTTTAATACCCCACTTATACCAATGGACAGATCATCCCAAATGAAAGGAAACAAAAGCTTTAAATAATACATTAAACAAGATGGAGTTAATTGATATTTATAGGACATTCTGTCCAAAAACAACAGAGTACATTTTCTTCTCAAGTGCACATGGAATATTTTCCAGGATAGATCATATCTTGGGTCACAAAACAAGCCTGGATAAATTTAAGAAAACTGAAGTCATAACAAGTATCTTTTCTGACCACAATGTTATGAGACTAGATATCAATTAGAGGAAAAAAACTGTAAAAAATACAAACACATGGAGGCTAAACAATACACTACTAAATAACCAAAAGGTCACTGAAGAAATCAAAGAGGAAATCAAAAAATATCTAGAAACAAATGACAATGTAAACACAATGACCCAAAACCTATGGGATACAGCAAAAGCAGTTCTAAGTGGGAAGTTTATATCAATACAATCCTACCTCAAGAAACAAGAGAACTCTCCAATAAACAACCTAACCTTACATCTAAAGTAATTAGATAAAGGAGACCAAAAAACCCCCAAAGTTAGCAGAAGGAATAAATCATAAAGATCACATCAGAAATAAATGAAAAAGAAATGAAAGAAACAATAGCAAAGATTAACAAAACTAAAAGCTGGTTCTTTGAGAAGATAAACAAAATTGATAAACCATTAGCCAGACTCATCAGGAAAAAAAGGGAGAAGACTCAAATCTACAGAATTAGAAATGAAAAAGGAGAAGTAACAATTGACACTGCAGAAATACAAAGGATCATGAAAGACAACTACAAGCAACTATATGTCAATAAAATGGAAAACCTGGAAGAAATGGACAAATTCTTAGAAAAGCACAACCTTCAAAGACTGAACCAGGAAGAAATAGAAAATACGAACAGATCAATCACAAGCACTGAAATTGAAACTGTGATTAAAAATCATCCAAGAAACAAAAGCCCAGGACAAGATGGCTTCACAGGTGAATTCTATCAAACATTTAGAGAAGAGTTAACACCTACCCTTCTAAAACTCCTCCAAAATATAGCAGAGGGAGGAGCACTCCCAAACTCATCCTTGGAGGCCACCATCACTCTGATATGAAAACCAAAGATGTCACAAAAAAAGAAAACTACAGGCCAATATCACTGATGAACATAGATGCAAATATCCTCAACAAAATACTAGCAAACAGAATCCAACAGCACATTAAAAGGATCATGCAGCATGATCAAGTGGGCTTTATCCCAGGAATGCAAGGATTCTTCAATATACACAAATCAATCAATATGATAAACCATATCAACAAACTGAAGGAGAAAAAACATATGATCATGTCAATAGATGCAGAAAAAGCTTTCATCAAAATTCAACACCCATTTATGACAAAAACTCTCCAGAAAGTGGGCACAGAGGAGATCTACCTGAACATAATAAAGGCCATATATGACAAATCCACAGCCAACATCATTCTCAATGGTGAAAAATTGAAACCATTTCCTCTAAGATCAGGAACAAGACACTGGTTCCCATTCTCACCACTATTATTCAACATAGTTTTGGAAGTTTTAGCGAAGGCAATCAGAGAAGAAAAAGAAATAAAAGGAATCCAAATCAAAAAACAAGTAAAACTGTCACAGTTTGCAGATGACCTGATACTCTACATAATGAATCCTAAATATGCTACCAGAAAACTACTAGAGGTAATCCATGAATTTGGTAAAGCAGCAGGATACAAAATTAATGCAGAGAAATCTCTTAAATTCCTATACACTAACAACGAAAAATCTGAAAGAGAAATTAAGGAAACACTCCCATTTACCATAGCAACACAAAGAATAAAGTACCTAGGAATAAACCTATCTAAGGAGACAAAAGACCTGTATCCAGAAAACTTTAAGACACTAAGGAAAGAAATAAAGACAATACAAACAGATGGAGAGATAGACCATGTTCTTGGATTGGATAAATCAATACTGTGAAAATGACTCTATTACCCAAAGCAATCTACAGATTCATGGTAATCCCTATCAAACTACTAGTGGTATTTTTCTCAGAACTAGAACCAAAAATTTTACAATTTGTATGGAAACACAAAAGACCCCGAATACCCAAAGAAGCAATCTTGAGAAAGAAAAACAGAGCTGGAGGAATAAGGCTCCCTCACTTCAGACTATACTACAAAGCTACAGTAATCAAGACAGTATGGTACTGGCACAAAATAGAAATATAGATCAATGGAATAGGATAGAAAGCCCAGAGATAAATCCAGGCACATATGGTCACCTTATCTTTGACCAAAGAGGCAAGAATATACTTGGAGAAAAGACAGTATCTTCAATAACTGGTGCTGGGAAAACTGGACAGGTACATGTAAAAGAATGAAATTAGAACACTTCTTAACACGATATACAAAAATAAACTCAAAATGGATTAAACACCTAAATGTAAGGCTAGACACTATAAAACTCTTAGAGGAAAACATAGGCAGAACACTCTATGACAAAAATCACAGTAAGATCCTTTTTGACCCACCTCCTAGAGTAATGGAAATAAAAACAAAAATAAACAAATGGGACCTAATGAAACTTAAAAGCTTTTGCACAGCAAAGGAAACCATAAACAAGATGAAAAGACAACCCTTAGAATGGGAGAAAATACTTGTGATCGAAGCAACTGACAAAACATTAATCTCCAAAATATACAAGCAGCTCATGCAGTTCAATATCAAAAAAAAAAAAAAAAAACAACAGGGGCTTCCCTGGTGGTGCAGTGGTTGAGAGTCCGCCTGCCAATGCAGGGGACATGGGTTCGTGTCCTGGTCCAGGACGATCCCACATGCCGTGGAGCGGCTGGGCCCGTGAGCCATGGCCACTGAGCCTGTGCTTCTGGAGCCTGTGCTCTGCAACGGGAGAGGCCAAAAAGTGAGAGGCCTGCATACCGCAAAAAACAAACAAACAACCCAATCCAACAATGGGCAGAAGACCTAATGAGACATTTCTCCAAAGAAGATATACAGATTGCCAACAAACACATGCAAGGATGCTCAACATCACTAATCATTAGAGAAATGCAAATCAAAACCACAATAAGCTATCAGCTCACACAGGTCAGAATGGCCATCATCAAAAAATCTACAAACAATAAATGCTGGATAGGGTGTGGAGAAAAGGGAACCCTCTTGCACTGTTGGTGGGAATGTAAATTGATACAGCCACTATGGAGAACAGTATGGAGGTTCTTTAAAAAACTAAAAAAAGAACTACCATATGACCCAGCAATCCCATTACTGGGCATATACTCTGAGAAAATCATAATTCAAAAAGAGACATGTACCACAATATTCACTGCAGCTCTATTTACAATAGCCAGGACATGGAAGCAACCTAAGTGTCAATCGACAGATGAATGCATAAAGAAGATGTGGACATATATACAATGGAATATTACTCAGCCATAAAAAGAAATGAAATTGAGTTATTTATAGTGAGGTGGATGGACCTAGAGTCTGCCATACAGAGTGAAATAAGTCAGAAAGAGAAAAACAAATACTGTACACTAACACATATACATGGAATCTAAAAAAAAAATGGTTCTGATGAACCTAGGGTGAGGACAGGAATAAAGACGCAGGCATAGAGAATGGACTTGAGGACACAGGGAGGGGGAAGGGTAAACTGGGACAAACTGTGAGAGTAGCATTGACATATACACACCACCAAATATAAAACTGATAGCTAGTGGGAAGCAGCTGCATAGCACAGGGAGATCAACACGGTGCTTTGTGTTGACCTAGAGGGGTGGGATAGGCAGGGTGGGAGGGAGGCACAAGAGGGAGGGTATATGGGCATATATGTATACATATAGTGGATTCACTTTGTTGTACAGCAGAAACTAACACAACATTGTAAAGCAATTATACTTCAATAAAGATGTAAAAAACAAATGCACGGAGCTCTAGTCTTATGATTTGTAGGATTTTATATATAGATATAAAGCATATCTATATATAAATATAGATATAGTACAACATATAATTATATATTTATATATAAGATCTACATCTAGTTTACAATTCAATAAAATGTCCTTTGAAAATGAAATATCATTTAGCACCCACTAGAATGGGGGGAAAAAAAACCAGACAGATAATACTAAGTCTGTAAAAGGTGTAGACCAACTGGAATTCTTCCATACTGCTGATGGAAATGTAATTTGCTACACCATGTGAGAAAACCATTTAGTGATATCTTTAGTACAAAGCTGAACACATGATGACCCAGCAATTCCTTTCTTAGGTATGCTCGCACTAATATACCAGGAAGAAAAAGATGGCTCTAAATCTCTAGAAACTCTTATCAGTGAAGAAGGCAAAGACTTAAATCTGTATAATAACCATATCCTCTTTTACTACTCTTTGCTTGATAACTTCACATAACTGGATACTACGCCGCCCCTCTGCCTTCAACATCTTATTTGTCTTTAGCTGGAGATGGTATTTGAGGTGGTGGCTTGGGCCATTTGTTTATTCATTCAGTTTGCCTGGGTATCTCTCATGTGTATAGGAGGCATACATCTTATTAAACTTGTTTCTTTTTGTCCAGTTTAATCTGTCATTCAATACAGGGGAGTCTCAGCCACGAATCTAGAAGGGTAGAGGGAAAATGATTTTTTCTCCCCAGCACACAAAACCCCAGTAAAGTTACAGAGCATTAACTTCACTATAAAAAGTTCCCTTGCATCTTTTCCCAGTCCATTCTCTCCCTGACTATAGGCACCCACTATTCACTTTATAATCCTCATGGTATCGTTTTGCCTCTTCCTAAACTTCATATAAATGGAATTATTAACTGCATACTCTTTTGGGTCTGATTTCTTTTGTTCAATGTGATGCTTTTTAAATGTTTCCATGTGGTTGCTTGTGTCAGTACCTTGCTACTTTCTATTGCAGGGAAGTATTCCTTGTATGACTAAACCACAATTTTTTTATTCATTCTCTGGGTGATGGATATTTGGGTTATTTCCACATTTGGACCATGTGTATAAAGTTACCATAAGCATTCTTGTATAAGTCTTTTAGTAAACATATGTTTTCATTTCTTTGTGTACAAATTCTGAAGAGTGGAGTTGCTAGATTTAAGAATGGTGTATGTTTAACTGTTTTCCACAGTGGTGTAGAATTTTAAATTTCAATCAGTAATATATAAGAGATTTAGTTGTTCCTTATTCTACTCATCATTTGGTATTGTTTATATTTTAGATATTCTATTGGAAGTGTAGTGGAATCTCATTGTGATTCTAACGTATATTTCACTAATATCTAATTATATTGATCATCTTTTCATGAGCTCATTGACTATCTGAATATCATTTGTGTGTGTGTGTGTGTGCGTATGAAGTGTTCAAATAATTTTTCCCTTTTAATAACTGGGTGATGTGCCAATTTATTATTGAGAGTTGACAATTTTGGATGGGACATGCACAGTATTTTATAATTAAGTATGATATTTGCTGTGGAATTTTATATGTCTATTAAATTGAAGCAACCTCCTTCTATTTCTAGTTTGCTGACAGTTTTAGGGTTGATTATTGTCAGTTTTTTTTCTGTATCTAATGAGATGAGCATATGGGTTTTTTTTGCCTTTACTGTATCAATGTGTCAAAATTACAAGGATTGATTTTTGAATACAAAATAAGGCTTGCATTTCTGCAATTAAACCCACTTAGTCAAAATTATTTTCACTCCTATGTCTTTTTTTTTTTTTTTTTTTTTGTGGTACGTGGGCCTCTCACTGTTGTGGCCTCTCCCGTTGCGGAGCACAGGCTCCGAATGCACAGGCTCAGCGGCCATGGCTCATGCGCCCAGCTGCTCCGTGATGAAAAGTGGGCAAATTAACCAAAGTAAGACAGATGAAAATAAGAAAGGAGAAGAAATCAGTGAAATAGAAAACAAATAGAGAAAAATCACTATATCCACAATTGGTCTTTTGAAAAAATTAAAAAGATTGATAATCTCTTAAAAGACTGGTAAAAAACAAAAGAAAATAAACACAAATAGCCAATATCAAAAATGAAAGAGGGGCTAATATCCCAGATCCTTCAGACACTAAATGCCTAAAAAGGAAATATTGTGAATGAATTTATTCCAAAGAAACAATGTAGTTGAAATGTAAAAAGCTCTTGAAAAATCCAACTTAGATAAAGTAATACAAAAATAAATGGATATATTAAATAGCCCTATATCCATTACATATATGTAGGATTTCTAATGATCTGTTTATAATTTCAATCAACTGCTTAGACTCAGTTTACCAATTCTTACCATTTTCATACTTAAATTCATATACGTATTTATAATAACTATATAAAATTCCTTGTCTAATGGCTTCAATATTTCAAGTTTCTAGGTTGGCTTCTGCTGATTTTTTCTTGAATGTGAGTGTTGTGTTTTTGCTTCTTCACATATCTTACTCTCTTTTATTGCATAATGTGCAATGCATAAAATGATAGTGGCAATATAGGGATACTGTTTTATTGGGTTTTGTTGTTGTTGTCATTATTTTTCTTCCAGTTAGAAGGGACTCTGCTCTATGTGTTGATGCTAAAATGAGAAAGTAATAAACAAAATTTCACCAAATTTTGAGTAAATATGCTACAGAGCCACAACTTTAAGAAGACTGAGCTCACTTTTGGTTAGCCCAACTCCTGTACAACTGTGCCACTTCTACTGATCCTGGTGCCATCTCTGCTTCTGCTGTTGCTATAGCTATCTGGCGATTAGTTTTGGTTAGTGTCTGAGCCTGAAGGCTGAAGGGAGGTGAGCAGGAATATTGTGTTAGGATCAATGGTTCCAAAACACATGAGAATGGGCCACACTGAAGTTTCTTCCTGCTTTTAATCCCATCTTCACTTGCCACCCCTCAGCAAAGTTTTGGGGAAGACTAGGATGTGGAGAGTTTCTATTTTGAGACAATGGTTGTTGCTTTGAATTTTCCAGATATGTCAATCAATCCCATCTTCCTCAGTCTACCATTAAATCCATTGATCTCTGCTTCACCCACTAGGCTTTCTGTTCCTGGAGGGCCTTCACTTCCACCAGCTTTTGCAACCAGAAGCTAACATGGCTGGCTATTAATCTAGGAAGGGCTAGACTTGCTGATTAACAGTTTACCAAGGCTTTAGTGAGTTCACTGCTAATAATCACATAGATTTGTATGACTTTAATATTATGCAGATTTTTCTTGGTCTTCTTTTTCTTTCCCTATACTCAACTGGAAGTGGAAGCCTAACCCATTATTCTCTTACCTTCTTTTTTCATTTAACAGACACACACATACACATACAGACATACATACACACACACACACACACTCACACAATCCTATAGCCAGTCTGTAGTGCATTTAAGGTTCCTCTTGCTTTCGCATAATTTCAAATATCTCAACCAAATTTCTCATTTGAAAAAAAAATCGGTTTTCAATACTTCATCCATTTTTCAATACTGAAATTTTTTTTTTTTTTTTTTTTGTTGGTACACGGGCCTCTCACTGTTGTGGCCTCTCCCATTGTGGAGCACAGGCTCCGTACGCGCAGGCTCAGCGGCCATGGCTCACGGGCCCAGCCGCTCCGCGGCACGTGGGATCTTCCCGGACCGGGGCACGAACCCGTGTCCCCTGCATCGGCAGGCGGACTCTCAACCACTGCGCCACCAGGGAAGCCCAATACTGAAATTTTTAAATACTGAATTGTCTATTTATGCCAGCACTCTTAATACATATATAATATAGTATAATTAATATATCTCTTAGTAGCTATATAAGAGATATGTAAATCTGGACTCTATTGATTGAAATAAGAATGTCATTACAATCATCTAAAAATCATTTGATTGTATTAAATATTTAAACTTCTGTTTATTCTGTTTATCAAACTTTGCTTCTTCTCAGAACGCCCATACATTTTCCCATGTGAAGTTTCCAGGAGAAGTTTCAGACAATAATTTTTTTTCATACTAAATGGTGAATTTCCCACTGAGAAATATGTTAATTATGATAAACAATCATGACGTTAATATCTCAGGAGTTTTTAAAAACTGTATTTCAGAAAATATTCAAGATTATTTTACTTATAAATTACACTCTTCAAGGGTATTTACATATTCTGACAATTACATGTTTTAGAATGAAATTTTGACTGTTTAAAAATGGCAGCACAGAAAATCAAACCAAAAAATTTCACAAAATCCTTCATAGACTTCACAATTTTATGAAGTCCCACATTCTTATATAGCCTATATTTATATAGCATAGTTTTAAAGGTATTTTTAGCAGTTAATTTTCTTATTAAAAAATTCTTTCTATACTTTGATAGGACAACAGCCCAAACCATTGTTTTTCTCTTTCTTCCCACCTGCAACAGGAACATATAGGATGGCTAAGGAAGATCACCTGTTTTGTGACCATGAAGAAATAAACACAAATTTAAATGACTGAAAGAAAGATGGAATGATCAGGGACTATGCTGCTATCTTAGATACTGGCTCTGTACCACCTGCAATAGCCCTTCTTGTGAGAAAAATAATTGTGCTACTTTTTAAATAAATAATTGAATACACTTCTTAACTGATACAAATATTTAAAAACACTGATGGATTAAACATAGAAATATGGAAAAATTTTATATCACTTTGTCTACTGTAAAATTTGAAATTGTTTCTTTACGGATCAGTAAGTTATTTAATGTTCTTTCACTCTTGAGTCCACATTGTAAATTAAAATTATGTCAGCTTTGAAGAATAACCAATTTAAAATTATGATCTAAATTTACACTTGGATTTTGACTAACAGTAAGAACTCTCATGACCTACTCTATCTAAAGGAATAATATTCATGCAACTTCTAAATGTACAGAATAACCTGTCCTCCTCATGAAGGTGGAATATCTAGAATATATGTAATGCATTTCATTTTTTGGGGAAAAGGAGATGTTTCATAACATAGCCTCAAACATTTAGTTTAAAAAATGAGAGAAGAAATATGCTATAGAAGTTTGGTTGGATTTATTCCCAACATGCAAAGTCCTTGGAAGTCATAACTTTTGTCCTTACAATAAAAAAAAGCTAGAAAATTGAAAATCAATGACTTTTTTCAGAGAACTGAGAATGCAGAGCAAACACCACTGCAAAACAGAGAGAGAGGCAAATCAGGCAAGATCTACTTCTTGGGGCAGACATTGCTAAAGCCAAATCTTGTAGGATCACTAAAGTGTTGATTTTGACTGATTACTGGAAGCTCAGTATGGATTAGTATGAGGGAAGAAACTCCTGTGGGGAAGTTTTATGGATACCCCCAAATTTTCATGGGTTTTATCTCCAAGAACCCCACAGAGTTCTCATGGTAAAGACTAAGAGTGATCCTTTAGGATTCTCTGATATGGCAAGGATAAGAGTAATCATATGAAATACAATGGGTGTCTTCTTCATAGCAAAGACTTATAGTCCAGGGTAAAAGACATTGCCAGAGCTGTATTACATCTGGTGCGGGGGGCATTCCTCTGCATCAAACATTCTTGTCTCACTAGCAAGGGGGAACTAAAAAATATACTAGTGGAGAAATCATTGTAAAGGTCATAAAAGTACATAGGTCCACTAAAAGACTGAGATTTAATTATGATATTATAGAATGGCTTCCCTCCCTCATACCTTAAAATTTAAGCCAACTGAACTTCAGTATAACAACTGGAGGTTACAGCTGAAAAAACTGTAAGAAGCAGACACTCTCTGAGGAAGAGTACTTAGGAAAGCCCAAAGTTAAGACAGGAGACATAAACAAAGGACACTAGAGGAATTTGAAGCCTCTGACATCTAGAGTTATAGCAAACATCAAACATAGCTCAACTTGTAGCCAGATTAGCATATATCTTCACATTAAGGGTATATTTACCCCAGTACCTATTACTGATACAACACGTCTGGCTTTCATCGACAACAAAAAATTACAAAGCATGACAAGGGCAAGGAAAAAAAAAACCCAACACAGTCTGAAGAGATAAAGAGATCAGCAGAACAAGACTCAGTGATGATGCACATTTTGTAAGTATCAGACAGGGAATTTAAAATTACTACGCTTAAGATGTTAAGGGCTCCAATGAAAAAAGTAGACAACATGCAAGAACAGATGAGTAATGAAAGCAGAGAGATAAAAACTCTAAGAAAGAATCAAAAGGAAATGCTAGAAATCAAAAGAACTGTAACAGAAATAGAGAATGTCTTTGATGGGTTCATTAGTAGACCAGACACAGTTGAAGACTCAGTGAGATTTAAGATAGTTCAAGAGAAATATTTCAAACTAAAATGCCAGGAGAAAAAAGAAAAAAATACCAAACAGAGCATCCTAGAACGTGGGACAATTTTCAAAGTTGTAACATACACATAATTGGAATACCAGAAGGAGAAGAGAGAGAGAAGAGAGGTGAATAAATATCTGAAGCAGTCATCATCAAGAAATTTTAAAACATAATAACATGAACCAAATCACAGACCCAGGAAGCTCAGAAAATATCCAGCATGATTATCATGCCAAAAATGCAACAGCTAGGCCTAACATATTCTATCTGCAAAAAATCAAAGATGAGAAGAACTTGAGAGAAGCCAGAGGAAAAAATACATTACCTGCAGAAGATCAAGGGTAAGGATTATAGCCCACTTCTCATAAGAAACCACACAAGTAAGAAGAGAGTGAGATGAAATATTTAAAGTGTTGAAAGAATAAAAGCATCAACTTAAAATTCTGTATCTAGTAAAATTATCCTTCAAGTGAAGGAGAAATAAAAATTTTACCAGACAGCCAAAAACTAAGGGAATTCATTGCTAGCAATCCCACCCTGCAAATGTGTTTAAAAGAAGTTCTTTAGGGAGAAGGAAAATGATACAGGTGAGAAACTTGCATCTGCACAAAGAAAGGAAGTATATCAGAGAAGGACTGAGGGTAAAATAAAATGTTTTATTTTTCTTATTCTATACTGATCTAAACTATAACTGTTTGTGTAAAGTAATAATAGCAAGGATGTATTGGCTTATTATAGCTGGAAATGGATAATCAAAATGGGAAAGAGGAATTGGAAATATGCTGTTAAAATCCCTTAACATGTGAAGTGGTATGAAGTGTTATTTGAGGTGATCTTAGATTAGTTTAAAATGTATACTTGGAACTAGTTAAAAAAAGATATGCTCATGTTAAGAGTGATCTTGAGTTTGATGATGCATTTATTTATTTATTTATTTATTTATTTTAACATCTTTATGATGATGCATTTATAAAGACAACCTCAAAAACTTGATCTCTAGTGGAAAAAATTTGTTAAATTGGGTTTTACTAAAATTAAAAATGTCTATGCTATGAAAGACACTATCAAGATAATGCAAAGACAAGTCACAGACTGAGAGATAATATCTACAAAACATACATCTGATAAAGGACTGATATCCAAAATATACAAAGAACCCTTAAAACTCAACAATAAGAAAACAAACAACTAGATTAAAAAATGGAGAATGGATCCAAACAGAAACTGTACCAAAGAAGATATACTGACGGTAAGTAGCATATTAAAAGATGCTCAACATAATTTGTCATTACAGAAATGCAAATCAAAACAATAGTGAGATACCAGTGTACACTCATTCAAATGGCTAAAATTTATGGCTAACAATACCAAAATCTGACAAATATGCACAGCGATAATTGCTGTTATTGCCAGAATTTTAAACGGTACAGACACTGAAAGACAGCTTGCACTTTCTTATAAATCCAAACCCAGTCTCACCATACTCTCCAGCAATCATGTGCCTGTGTATTTACCCAAATGCTATGAAGACTTATAGAACATAAAAATGTACACATAAATGCCTACTGCAGCTTTTTTCATAATCATAAAAAGTGACAGCAACTTTAGATGACTTTAAATAGGTTACTGATAGATTATGGTACACCCGTACAATAGACTATTATTCAGTAATAAACTATCAAGCTACAAGAAAAAATAGATGAATGTTAAATATCTATTGCTCTGTGAAAGAAGTTTGTCTGAAAATGCTACTTACTGTATGATTCCAACTGTACTGTATAAACTTGTGTAGAAGGCAGAATTAGAGAAACAGCAGAAAGATCAGAGGTATCACAGGGAAAAGGAGAGGGAAGAGGATTGAACAGATAAAACACTGGGGACTTGTTTTTTTGAAATTAAAACGATCTCTATGATACTTTAATGGTGGACACATGATATTATTCATTTGTCAATATGCATAGAATTTTTGAGCATGAAGAGTGAAACTTACTTTATGAAATTTTTTAAAGTTACCATTTGGGAAGTAGAGAGATTGCAAAATGGAATGCAGAATTTGACAAGAAGTATGACTATTAAAATGTATGAAAGATAAACTATTATATATGTAAAATGGCTAAACAACAAAGTCCTACTGTATAGCACAGGGAACTATATTCAATATCCCATATTAAATCATAATGGAAAATAATATGAAAAAGAATCTATATATTTGTATAAATGTATTACTTTGCTGTACAGCAGAAATTAACACATTATAAATCAATTGTACTTCAATAAAATATATTTTTTTTTAATGTATGAAACAATCTCACTGAAGTAGGTGAAGGAGATATGCTTAACAAAGTGACTTTGGAATTGAGACTATAAGATTAAAGGCAACAGGAACTGTACATCAGCACAGTACTTCAGTTAAGTTTTTTTTCTCCCACAGGGGTATAGCTTAACCATTCTGCTAACACTATACATGCATACTGCAAATGAACAATTAAGTAAACTGATGGTGGATTGTGGAAACCAGATTTTTCACGGTTTGGGTAAGAGATTACAGAAAATGTGAGAAAGCTAGAATGAGCCATGTTGTGATGTCTCTAAGTTGGAGACATCAGTATGAACTCATGTTTAGCTTAATACAGATATGCATGGTTAATATAGAAATATTTACAATTACTGTATACACATGGGCTATACTTCCTTGCTCTGTTAGCTGAAAGTACCTGGGAGCAACAACTCCCCAGAAGCAACAAGCAAACCTGGCGTCTGTATCTTGATTATTAATGCAATTCTCCAATAAAAGGTAACATATTAATCAATTAAATATTAGTCCAAATTACAATGTTATATTTTGTATTGCTAAGATTCTTAGAAAAGTTGATTTAATTAGGTTTTTAGAAGTATACTTTTCAAGGATTAAAAGATCTTTTTTTCAAGAATAGTTCCAAAAACTACTAATCTTTAGGAATACCTCCACATTCTCGTGCATCTCATTTGCTACCGTAAACTACTGAAGAGAAAATAAATAAAATATATCATGCCACTGAGGAACCTTAGTTTTCAGTGAAATAATTTTTTTTCAAATAAAAATACATGTAAATATCTTATTAAGTATCCTGTAAGGAATTACTAAATGAATATTTTCTTTGAGTAAAATCTCATTTATTCAATAGGCTACATTCAATGTTACAATACCTTCTATAAATTTTGCAGGATTTTTAGGAGAAATGCTTTCTCCAAATTCGGGAACCCTTCTTATCTGATGGTTGGGTTCTAGTTATATTCTGGTTCTTCCCAAAATAGTTCAGGTCAAATGCAAGGACTGAAAAAAGTCGCTTTCAAGTTCTAAGTTTCAGACAACCTAGTACACAAATCAGTCAAGAATTAATGACCATATATGAATAAAAAGTGAATTAATGACCATATATGAATAAAAAGTAAGCTCTCTCTTAGGCTCAGAGAGAAAATCCCATTACCCCCAATATGGAAGGCATTTTTTAATGGCTCTGTTGAACAACTTCTTACTTACCAATATAAATTGAAAAGTTCTCTACAACAGAGCTCTGAATCTCTATCATAAACTGATAGAGCTTGTGTCTCAGGCTAGACTACCCAGAGACTGATAAACTGAGATGGAGAGAATGAAACAGAGCTAGGCATAGCAGAAAGGTTTATCCTTAAACTGCTCACCATATACAAAACAGAAGCACAAACCAAGCCCACAGCCTGAAACCTGGCATGCCTAGGATACAGGTAGCCATGCCATATATAAATATATGAAATAAATTAAATAACAATAGAAAAATAATAGTTTTTTATGAATCTGTTGCCAAAAATTAGGAATTCCTTTTCTCACAGATGAAGTTGTTAGAGGCTGTTAAGGACACTACAAAAACACTTCCTCTGAAGTAAGATAGGAGTCTCCACTCAGGAAATAATATGATGGAAAATAAATTGTCTTTCCTATCTCTTAGTACATCAACTCTAAATATCAAAGGCTATGGTCAACCAATGTGTGCCAATCTATTTTGGGATGAAGGAGATTTACATAGGCCAATCCATACCCACTTTCATAAGGCCCCCTCACTGATACCTCTCTCTTTGTATGTCCTCCTCCGCCCCATGAGCTTAGGGCTGCCATAGGAGGTTCTTAAAAGTGCTAGATCCACATCAAGGCTACACTGCCTCTTAGGACAAAAATATTTCTCCTATTCGATGTTCCAGCTCAAGTTTAAACACCTTTATTTGCATTTCTCTACTAAGTCTTTCACGTCTATTTCAGTTCTGAACTTAGTATGGAATATGTCTAGTGAAATAACCTTCATCTCTTGTGGATAATTAACATTTATAATCATTTCTTCTAACTCTGCCCATATCCCAATCCCTTGCCTTTCTATTGTACTTTGGTCTTCTAGGGTCCTCATATCCCAAAGGAAATCAGTCTCTCCTTTTCTCCATGTAGTCAGAAATGGAGAATCACCTGTAAAATCTTTAGCCTAAAGATGTTCTTGATAAATTTTGCAGCCTGGTCCATAGGAGCCCAAGGAAGACTAGTACTTCCAATGATCCTCAAAATCTTCCCTGCCCTCGGCCTTTGCACTTTTCAGGTTTGAATAACTTGTATCATTCTCAAGACAGCAGGGATACTCCTACCTGATCATCTATCCCTGCAGCAGTGGAACACACTTTCTCTGTTGACTTCTAAGACTTTCAATTATTTTGTGTGTTTATCTCATCCTTTCTCTCACACATGTAGGTCTAACAGTATCTACTGGTTTGAGATGGTTTCTTTTCTTTTTTTTCCTATATATGTTTGGGACTATTTTTATTTTCTTAATATACTTCTTTAATTATATCTTGTAGAGTCTCACACAGTGAGAGATTTGAGGTCAGTGGATTCTGAATCCACGTAGGTACCCATGTTTACCCTCCCTGACCTATGGGTACTTCTCCTTTTCCCAGTCATATATGCCAAGCCTCAAACTCCAACTCTCTTAAAGCAAAGTTGTTTTTCAAGCTCTATCACTATGTCTTTATTTGTTTCTCTTTAATCTTTCTGCTGATCATTTTCTGAACACCAAAAACTATCTTACAAAACACCCTATGTGTCTCATGCCTGCTACACAGAGATAGTGAGTTCCAAACATTATAAATTTCTTACTCTTTGATTTATAATTATTCAGTTTTATTTTTCTATTTCAACCCAAGAAAATGTATATATATGCCCTTTCAGAAGAATTCAGATTTATCTTTAGTTGTTCATGGATTAATATATACCAGTCCCTAGTGTTTCTATAACAGTATGCTTCTGAAAGACATAATTACTATCAGCATTTATCAAACAATCAAACTTGATACTCTGTTTGGTTTTGGCAAGGGGAGAGAGGAGATAATACCAGGAGTCTGAGGAGATGGTCAATATATCCAATACCTATGTATTTCCTTCTTTGGCTTGAAATGTAGTTTAGAACAAGTTAAATAGAATCAAGATCTGAGTTTGCTGATTTAATGCCTAGATAATAGTGTCCAGACCTAACAAGATAAGGTCAAAACCTCTTATACTCAGCTTGGTTTAAAACTTACCATTTGACCTGGGATTCTGGCTGAAAAATATAATAAGCACAAAAAGTAATCTGATGTAGCACAAACTGCCACACCAACGTATGCTGAAAATCTGGTATACAGTGCTCTGCTTATCCGAATTGAGCTTTAAAGTTTTTCCTTGAAAAAATATTTACTTACTTCTGTACTGCCGCCATTCCAAGCATCTCCAGCCAAAACAGGACAAAGTCACACACAGGAGGTTCACAAACAGCCTCCGCATGGGGTATGCCTCGGCTCACACGCTGGCGCTATGCATGGACGAGCATCAGTTCTCAGCCAATATGATGGTGTGTGCTGGTTCTGCATGCTTACTTGTCCTTTTCCCTCTCCTGGTTTTAGCCTGTATGAAGGAGACAAAGGAAGTCAAGGGGAATCAGTTACTAGTTTTACTAGTGCTTCTCTAACAACACATTTGATACTATACCTGGGACATTAAGGCTAAAGAGGGGCCCTCAGACTACTTTTCACAATATACATCTATATGTGTCAACATGTATTCATAGTACATGGTCATGGTCCAAGCCTGAAACACCAGCAAGACATCCATCTGAGTGTCCTGAGCTTGGACAGGTCCCACCCCATAAGGAGACTATTGTATTTATGTTACTCTCTGACTATCCTCAAAGGATGATGTTATCTATCTTAAAAAGACAATCGTTTTTTGTTTTGTTTTTATTTTAATAAAGCTAAATTTTAGCCATAAAATTTAGCATTCTAGAAATCAGTTATGCATTTTTTGAACATATCATATTCCTAGGTTAACATCAAGTCCAGAAATTATTTTTAATGAGTTGAATATAAAGAAAATCAGGAAGAAGACAAATAGAAATACAACTTGAATGCAAAACATAATAGTACTCTACTCTAGCCCTCCAAATTATGTCTTTCAAATATATCGCTGATCATCAAAATGGAAAACAATATATAGAAAAGGTGGGGTCCCCCAAAAAGCTGGTAATGATGTTGAGACTAAAAACTGATAAATTACAAGTGCTTTTTAAATGTGCTCTTTATTCTAAAAGAATGCAAATAAT
The DNA here is from genome assembly GCF_003676395.1 of Aethalodelphis obliquidens. Lineage (NCBI taxonomy): Eukaryota > Metazoa > Chordata > Mammalia > Artiodactyla > Delphinidae > Aethalodelphis > Aethalodelphis obliquidens. The sequence continues at coordinate 4,845,774 of NW_020837954.1, read as the reverse complement.
TATCCATAATCATCCATAATTCTTGTACTTTACAGATCAGTCGTTTACTGGATACAATTTTCCTAATTGTAGACTTAAAGTGAAAAAATACGGGATTGAGCTACTGCTATGTCCATTACTGGGGCCGCAATTTTGCTTAAGTAAATTCACTTTCTATGAGCTCCATTTGCTTCATCTATAACATAAAAGATCCGTACTGAATGATCTGTTTTTTCTAGCTATAAAATTCCCTAAACTTAATCTCCAATTTACTTTATAGGTAGGAAATTTAAGAATGAGCTCTGTCCATCTAATCAATATTGTGTAGTCACCAAAAATTGCACATTTCATATTTATTGCTAGGCATTGACAATAACTTTCATACACCTGTAATATTTACAAGTAAGAAAAAAAATTCAGTGTTGAAATCAAGGATCACACAGGATCATTATCATCATAAAGGTCATTACTTGGCTGTATTCTTAATTATAACCACAGATAGATAAACATGAAGAATGATCTTTTTATGTACTTCTTATGTTAAGTCCTTCTTCTACGACAATATGTTTTAGTTTTCTTTAAAATGGTAATGGTAAAGGGACAATAACAATAAGATAATAATACATCCTACAGTTGGAAGAAAGTGATTTATCCATTATTTTAAAACTGTTCACGAGGAAGCAACTATCTTATTTTTAATGAATATTAATTTAATTAAGATAATTAAAAAATCAAAACTACCTGATATTTTAAAATTTAAACTAAACGTTCTTCAACATGTTGTTCACTCCTGGCTTCTATATTACAATTTTATTTTTTATTTGTATATTTATCTGACTAACATCATATTCCCTAAGATTTACATTCATGAAGAGATTTTACCTCTTTTGTTCATGGTGGGATAGCCAATGTCTAATAACATACTAGTTATTCTAGATATTCCCTCCAAAATTTGTTGAATTAATTAGTAAATAAATTAGCAAGTCTCTAATGGATTTTAGCGTCTGTTGAAGGAGATAAATACATACACAAATGACTATTAATGGCATGAAAGATAGGATGCTTAATATTATTATTAACAAAGGGCTATGTGAGTATAGAACAAGTAGTTATTAATTTCAACTTGTTCCCACAAGCTTTGTGGATGAGTTGGTATTTTAACCTTACCTTAAATAATAACCAGGAGTTAGATAAATTGAAATGAGACATTTTACAAGCAGGAAATAATACAGGCAAAGGCATGGATGCTCAAAATTTCCAGACTAAAAGGGGAATATAGTTGGGAATAATGCAGGTTGCTGAAGGGAAGGAAATATGAAGCAAGACCTCTGAAGAAGTGAAAAACTAATAATTTTAATCTCTATTATTTGTGCTATGGAGAGCACAAGCAGCAATATGAGCCTTGGTTTCCTCATCTTTGAAAGAGAAATAATAGGAAATAACCCACTGAGATATTAAGAAGTAAACAGGATAATGAAAGCAAAGTATGCCACATTTTTCCTAGCAAATAATAGGTTCTCAATAAATGATAACTGTGATTATTTTTAAAAAAGATCTTATTTTTGTATAATTTGTATCATTATTGAAAAGAGAGAATGGAAAAAAGAATACTTTCATGGCTCTCCAAATAGGGCAATTTGGATGAATACATGTATATATTCTATATATATGTGTGTATATATATATATATATACAGGTAAGTTCCCAGCACATTGAGCTAACAGGGAAAAGAGCTGCAGAAATATAATCCCCGAAACTAAGAGAAGGAAGAATACCATCTGAGATTTAAGCATTTTAAAGCAACCTAAGGGGTCTAAAGCCAAGAGGATTTTTCAGTGTCAGGAATGAATTCATTAACATAGCTAAAGAAAGTCTGTCAGTCACAGGACAGTTAGTCACTTTTTGAAACAGAGATGCAGATGAGTCTCTAAGGTATAAATCTGCATTCTCTTCAAGTACAATTCCAAGTCCTGAGATAGGAAGGAAGCCTGGGCTAGTGAAATTGCCAATTCCACTGGCAAGACTTCCTATCATGAAAATGCATGTGCCCATTGCTTTTGACTTGATAGCATTAAAATTTCTAATTATCTAACTCTTTTTTTCTGATATAATACATACCCAGCAATCATGGGACTATATTTTGTTTTTCCATACAGATGTGCCTTTGGGGGAAAATATGTACTGGCCATGCTGAAGAATTTTATTTCATATAACATAATTCTTGTTATAAATTAATAAACTAACATTCTGATTGTTCTGATTGTATTTTGGTTGTTATGGCTACGTCTCCAAAAAGATATGTTGAAATCCTAACCCCAGCACTTGTGAATGTGACCTTATTTGGAAATAGGGTCTTTGCAGATATAATCAAGTTAAGACGAGGATATGTGGGATCAGGGTGGGTCCTAATTCAATGATTAGTGTCCTTACAAGAAGAGGAAATTTGGACAGAGAAACACAGAGTTACACAGGGAAGAACACCATAGGATGACAGAGGCAGAGATCAGAGTAATACACCGACAAAGAAAAAAAACACCAGGAATTGCTGGCAACCACCAGAAACTGGGAAAGGCATGGAACAGACACTCCCTCAGAGCTCTCCAGAAGGAACCAAACTTGCCAACACCTAGATTTTGAACATCTAGTCTCCAGAACCATGAGATGATAAATTTTTGTTGTTTTAAGCTGCCCACATTGTGAGTCTTTATTATGGTAGCTCTAGGAAATTAATGCAATAATTAAAGGAAATAATTTATTTTCCTATGCCCTGAAACTTAAAAAAAAATTTTTTTTTCATAGACAGTTTTTTTTCATTTGTTGGTTTTGGCTTTACATATACTGGATCAAATATCTTTAGTGATACTTTTCTTAGACATTACTTTTGGAAACATTTTAAAGAAGACTCATGGAAATCAATCTATTCTGATTGAATACTTCTATTAAAAGAATTTGACATTTTTCAGAGTTGATCACGTGCAGCTGCTGTGTGATGTGTTATTGTCTTAGATGCTGTGTATGTATAGCACTTGCAAAATAATCTCAATTCTGGTTGAAGTAGGAAATAACTCTTCCATTGTTGCCCTCAAACCGGATTCTATTTCTTAGCACAACAGAGCAATAAGTGTGTCTGTGGGTGTTGTTGTGGAAGCTATTAACTGAGAAATGTTCAAATATGTTTTTTATGTGGATTCTTTAGCTGCTAACTAAATTTGCATTCTTGTTGTTATTTTAGTAAGGAATAATGAAACATATCATCAATGAAAGTTAAAGGAACAGGTGAATCAATCTAATGGGAGAATCTAAATCTTTCCAGGGGTCTATATAAGTCCATAAAAAAAGCACCCGTTGATAGGTAACAGCAGGGGATTAAAGACTGAAGCAGTTTACTGCAGGCTATGACTGACCTGATCCCTTAATCCATCTGTCTTTTTATATGAGAATGCTATGCTAATTAGCTGTGTAAACTGTTTCCTGATGACATTAATTTTGTGCCTTTTTGTTATTCTAGGCTTTGACTTTCACTGTGATAAAAATATACTAAGGGACATTTCCAATTTAGACGGTTCTGATCCTGATAAATTCCAACACAGAAGCAATGTTGTGGGGAAATATGCATAAACAGCAAACAATCAATCCTGGGGATAGACATAGAGGACTTTGGCTTCCTATATAATCGTTCCCTTTAGCTTCTAAAGCATTACATTAACACACTTGAAATGTTGAAACATAATTCAAGGAGAACTTTTAGCAAATGCAATTTTCATTGCTCCATTTTCTTTGGAGAAAATCTAGACTTGAATATTAACACGGAGAAAGTAATGGAATAGATAGTCGTGATGTGAAATCTTATTAGTAAACAGCTGCATCTGAAAAAATATTGTCATTAAAAGCTATGTAGTAGTTAATTGAGTTTTATATGAAATTTAGTGCTGGAAAGTTAATGACTAATGCAGCTATTTCACAGAGCTTGGTTACTGCAGACTCCATTATGATCTCCTTTTGCTTCAGAGCAACAATGAAATTAACCTCTCTGTTGTCCTGCAGGTGTTGTGTTCTGATAATGCATATCCCTTACAAGTTTGGGTGAATTATTTGCTTTGCATATAAATTAATCCTAAAGCTGAATCAATATTATAATAATGAAAATGTAGAGAATATTTGTATTGTAATAAAACAAAGATTTATAGCAAAGTATATCAAAGTCTTATGTCCAGATCCAATTTCAGGAGAATGAATTTAAAAAATATTTACAATGCACAAAAGAGAAAGAGAGAGAGAGAGAGAGAAAATTGAGGGGAAGGAAGAATGATTTTGGAAAATAAAGTATTTCATTATTTTTTGCATTAGTCAGGATGAAATAATTGAGAATGAATACATTTTTTCAGTATAAAAATAGTGAGATGGTTCTTATTTTACAATTCATAACATCTTCTGAGCTTCGCTTTATTGGGTATGTATTATCCTTTAGTTAAACTCTAATTTCAAAATGTAAAGCATTACAGCAATAAGGTAAAGACCAAATTTTCACTTATATACAGTGGATTAGTAGTTATATTTCACTGCCAAAAAAACATTTCCTTTTCTTCTTTTGCACTTCCAGAGACTTTTTTCCCTCATATTTTCCTCTGTGTTTTTCCTTCTTTAGTATTTCTTCTTTTAAAAATATGTGTGTAAATTATTTACAAATATGACTTTTTTCTTCTTTGAAATGATACCTAAATTCAAATTGCTTTTATCTGACTCAAAATTCAGAGGCGAATTCAGCAGTGACCTGTTAAATGTTTGATAGTGTGTCATACTACATAAGGTACAAAAACTCTTGTGAATTGGAGGAGAAAAGTTAACACTTTCTCTGGTTCTCTATACTTAAAGAATATGTTTACCCATGGATATTGATCAAGAGACTTATGGGTAATATTTAGGTGGTAAAAATGGAATGATATTATGAGCATTTTGTCAAGTAATAAATTTAGTCCTTCATGTTTACTTTTATTTTAACTGCAATAGGAATAATCCTGTTTTGTTTACTACAAAACATTCTTTAATCTCCTCCCTTACAGTTGAGCATTGGGTATAGCTTTGATATTCTTGGTTATTAGCCATTGGGTTCAATGTTCACTCTTTGTTTCTAAATTCCAAAAGCAAAGTGGAATCTAAAGTACAATAATAATCGTTAATAATTTATAGAATGCTCATTTGCAAAACAAAATCAGGGACACTATAGGCAATAATAAGCACCCATTAAACCAACTGGGCACTGTGCCCAGAAAACCTGCCAAGTACACACAATAGGCAAGAAAATAGCTTGTGTGTATGTGAGGAGAAATAAGTAAGAGAAAACAGTGCATGAAGACTTGCAAACAGAACATCTAGGGAGTCAAGATTCCCAAACTTCCATAGGAAACAAAAATATTTTGAAGTTCTTCCTGTCGGGTCTACTAACTGTCTTTCAATGTATGATAGGTATGACTCCCATCAGAAGTCACTGAGTGTATTCTAAAAATTTCAAATTTGCTAGGTCTAGGTGTAATAGATTATTTTAGGTTTTGCAAGCTACCAAGTGAGGAGTTCCAGGGCCACCAGATAGCTACAGGTTTGTGAGACTTTTCATTGTTGGATATGATGTAAACCAGTTCTTTTCTCCTATGATTTACTGAAGCTACAGCACTCTACTTGGGATGGCATGTGATTATAACAAGGGAGAATCACATGCCATCACTAAAGAGTCTCATGTAGGTGTTTTCTCACCTCATAAAAACAGTACTTGCACTTTCTTAGGTCAGGCCTCTCCTGGCAAATTAAAGCAGGAAAATGCTCCCATGAGCTGAAGAAATCTATGAAAGTTAACTTACTGAAATGTTGCCTCTGACTTCCTTTAGGTAGGCTTTCACGGGTTATAGGTGTGAAGAACAACAGCAAACACAAAATGCTAAAAACATTTTCTTTCTGATGGAAAAGTGCTTCAAAATTCTATTCTGTGTAAGCTTGAGAGTTGAACACTAATTTGCTTAATATGCACTTATTATAAAACAACTACTTGGGTAGGTGCAACCCAGCTGTAGTTGGCAAGAGAGCAACTAGGGATATACATTTACTTTTGCAATTATACCCAAACCAGGAGAAGAATACATGCGAAAAGTCTTTAACTAGGATTAAAAAGTTAACATGATGATTAAATTTAATTCTCCTCAGTACAAATAATATTTGGTAGAGTTTTAGGAACTTACTGTATAACCTAATTCTCAACCTGTAACCAAGATTATTGACAGTAAATATCTTGGGATTAACCAGGTAAATAAATTACTTATTTGGAATATGAATTTTTTTCCTGAATAATATTCAGTGAACTGATAAATCTGTTTTGTTAAATTGAAACCTAGGTTTCAGGGATAATATATTGATACTCAATAGGATGAACTATTTACATCGAGAAAATGAATTTTACTCCAAGAAACTATTATTTATCAGGAATGACTGTTACTAAAGCTTATTTTCAAGCCATGTAAAAGAGAATGACCCTTGTGCCAACTTCTCCTTAGGCTGTGAAATTTTATATTGGCAAAAGTATTTAGATATGAAATTCTGAAAGTCTTTGAAAGTTTTTGATTAGTTACACCATAATTAAATAATATTTCTCTAACAGTGTGTGTGTCTTAGGGGGTGGAGGGGCAGAAGGTTTGGAAGTAAACATCTCACTAGTAGGATAGTATGCCCACTGTCTAAAATTTACTTTTCTTCGTTGATTCTATTAATTGAGCTGTTTGGATAATTCTGAATGAGTATAGAAAACAACATAACAATTGTTTCTAAAGAAAACTATGGGAAGGGGTATACAAAGGCTTCACTTATGCAAAGGCTATTAAAAGGCAAACTTGTTTTCTTCTTAAAATTCTTAGCTTGGGGCTTCCCTGGTGGCGCAGTGGTTGAGAATCTGCCTGTCAGTGCAGGGGACACGGGTTCGAGCCCTGGTCTGGGAAGATCCCACATGTTGCGGAGCAACTAGGCCCATGAGCCACAACTACTGAGCCTGCGCGTCTGGAGCCTGTGCTCCGCAACGAGAGGCCGCGATAGTGAGAGGCCCGCGCACTGCGAGGAAGAATGGCCCCCACTTGCCACAACTAGAGAAAGCCCTCGCACAGAAACGAAGACCCAACACAGCCAAAAGTAAATAAATAAATAAAATAAAATAAAAAGTAACTGTACCATTTAAAAGAAAAAAAAAAAATTCTTAGCTTGACCAGTCAAATTTAGCACTGTTTCTTGGAGAAACATAAATACCCAAGTAACATAAATGGATTCAGTCATTATTTACTGAGTTAAAGGGATTTAATTTTTTTTTAATTGTCTTACCAAGTGGTTAATAAGATTTACTCCATGTCTTTTTCTAACAACTTTACGGGCCCATTGTTTACTGCTGGACATATAGAACACAAAGAGTTAAGTTCTGAGGATGATTGTTGCAAACTGTGGGAAATAAAGGACTTTATATAACATTATTTTGAAAGCGTGATATTTTGAAAAAGTGATTTCCATGCAAAATATTTTATAACTGAATGCTCTTTCAAGATTATATATACTGGTTATTTGTTGATCTATTTCTACCCAATGTCAAAATTTCTCACCTTTTCATTCAAACAAACATTAATTGAATACAAGTTGTGTCCCAGGAATCAATGACAGATAAGATTCTTAACCTCAATAAGCATATGGTTGGAGGCTAAAGAACACAAACCAAGGTAATTATAGTCGAGTGTTTTAGTGATACATTAGTGTTAAGAATAGGGAGCTATAAGAAAAATTGAAAGAACATCTAACTGAATCTTTGGAGAGTTAAAAGCTTTCTTTTGAAAATAACCTCTAATGAGAGTTCTAAAAGACAAATAGGAATTAACCAGAAAAAGCAGAAAGAACATTTTAGGTGTCAAAAGGTCTTGTTCACGGGCAGGAAGCAGATTATTAAAATGTTCACTCATGTACGTGGTTGATTTTGTTCAACGTTTTGAAACTAATATCATGTAGTCTACACCACAGTTCATATCAGAATCTTTGGTACATATGACCCTGGTTCTGTGAGGTTTTGATAGGTATTACTTGAATAAAACTAGAGGTGTTCGGTATTTACATGCATTTAGGGGAAAAAATGTGCTTCTAAAAATTTCGTATTTTTTCCTGAGTGATTTCTCTTTAATAAATTAAAGCACAATGTGAATTTCCAGAAAGTATTAATAGTAAGCAGTACTTTCCAAAATCTTGTGACCAAGAAACTCTTTACCCATAGAACAACTCTTAGAATGCGTTTCCTGAGGAATATGCTTTGAGAAATGCTGCCCTAATTATGAGTGGATATGAAATTTTCCAAATCCAAGTTCTTTGTAGTAGAGATGACTAAAAGCATGGGGGAAAATTATAAAGTTTGATAGCAAACTCTAATGGTTTGAATGGTGTCCCCCCCCCAAATTATGTACACCTGGAACCTCAAAATATGGCCTTATTTGGAATAAGGGTCTTTGAAGATACAATTAAGGTAAGGATCTAAGATAAAATCATCCTGGATTATGATGAGTTCTAAATCTAGTGATAAGTGTTCTTATAGGAGAATAGACATAGACAGAAAGAGAAGGCCATGTGAAGACAGAGGCAGAGATTGAAGTGATATGTTTAAAAGCCAAGGAACACCAAGAACTCCTAACAGTGAGGAATGGATTTTCTCTCAGAGCCGCCAGTAGGAATCAACACTACAAACACGTACACTTTAGACCTCTGACCTCCAGAACTGCAAGAGAATGAACTTCTGTTATTTGAAGCCACCAAGTTTGTTGTAATTTGTTATGACAACAGTAGGAACCAAACGTGAGGATATATTGCTTTTCCACTCAGACTATATAGTTCAACAAATTATAACCTTGACACATAGTATTACCAAATGATCAGTGAATCATGATATCTCTTCAATTCCTGTCCTTACAGTGTCCTCCCAATCTGAACATAGGTTAGCCTTTTGAGTTACTTGAACCAAAAGAATACAGCAGAAATGACATTGTACAAGTTTCTGTCCTAGGCCTAAGGAGGCTTTCCAGTTTCCCTTTCTTCTTTCTTAGCCCTGAGCCACTGTGCAAAGATGCCCAGATTAGCTTTAATTAATTATTTATTATTTAGTTTTGGTTGCATTGGGTCTTTGTTGCTGTGCGCGGGCTTTCTCTAGTTGCGGTGAGCAGGGGCTACTCTTCGTTGTGGTGCTTGGGCTTCTCATTGTGGTGGCTTCTCTTGTTGTGGAGCACGGGCTCTAGGTGCGCGGGCTTCAGTAGTTGTGGCACGTGGGATCAGTAGTTGTGGCTTATGGGCTCTAGAGCGCAGGCTCAGTAGTTGTGGCACACGGGCTTAGTTGCTCTGTGGCATGTGGGATCTTCCCGGACCAGGGATCGAACCCGTGTCCCCTGCATTGGCAGGCGGGTTCTTAACCACTGCGCCACCAGGGAAGCCCAGATTAGCTTTCTTGAGGCTGAGCGTCCCCACGGTGGAAAAGGCCCAGGAGAATGGAGGACCAGGAAGACAGAAAAGAAGGCCTGGTCATCTCCTAGTCTCTCCTGCCCAACATATAAATGGGGCCATCCTGGAACCTCTAGTCCCAGTAGAGCTGCCCACTGAATATAAACACATGGGAGAACCTAGCCAACACCATCTGGAGGAAAGGCAAGCCACGCAGCTGAGTTTAGCCCAGATTGCAGAACCATGAGCAGATAAATGCTTGTTGCTTAGTTGTTTTAAGCTGCATGTTTGGGAGTGATTTGTTATACAGCCACAGAAAACTGTAATCAGCTAATATTATCTTCAAGTATTTATTTTTAAAACACGGAAAGACAAAAACAGATTATGAATAGAATGTCAGTCAGTATGCTATAGCAAAGGCAGATCTGACTTCTTTCTACCAATTAAGAATTTCGATCAACTTTCCTGTAGCTTTTTCAATCCTATCATCCATTAACTTTAAACCTCTGGGGAAAAAAGTGCAAGCCACCCTTAAGTAAATAGAGACTACTTTTCACGAATACCCAAAGAGAAAGTTTTATTAACATTCTGCATAAGTATAGCCAGAATACAAAGAGCCGAATTGGAATTTTAGCACATTTGACACTCAGCTTTTATGAGAAACAGACGAATGACTACTTAATCTCTAGGATATATTTTAAAAGGTTGCATCATAAGTACAGCATAGACTAAGCGCATCTCTTATAACCTTTATCTTCAGATCACTGCAGACAGCTGATATTCATAATGACCATGCGTGATCTCGAAACGGCTTCTGGACATTAACAGTGAAATTCTGATCAGTTGTGGTTTTAAACATTTAGATATGTTTTGAGGTCTTTTAGAAATATATATTTGCAATCCACATAAGATGTATAGTTAATCATCAGGTGATTGGACGTCAAATTAACATATATCCCATTTATTAGCCATTACTAGATATAATCTGCTTAAAGATGTAAGTGACAACTATTTCTACAAATGAATTCTTATAAAAACCAGTTATTCAAATCACACACACACACACACACACACATTTAATGCCCATATGTCTGTGGAGTGTGAGAGAAGTCCATAAATACAAAATTATATTAGAATTCTTATAGCAAATAAGCTAACAAGGGAATTGAGCCAACTTGGTAACTTGGTCTTGTGAAGGATGTGTTCTCTTTCTCTGATCTAGTCTTTTTATTAAATGAAAGTGGGCACACAATGACCACACATCTACTTTCTGTGGACACATAAATTGTATATTACATGGAGAAATGAGAAAATAATCCTGATTTTACTTAATCTTTATATTAGAAAGCTTAATAGACTGTATAAAATTAATGTTTTGAATCCATTCACTTACAGTATTGCTACTTTTTTTTTTCAATTTTCTTTCCCCTTCATATTTGGCTTTATTTCTCTTCTTTTCCCCCCAATTTCTTCTTCTTCCTTCTCTCCTCCTCTTCCTCTTTTGTTTTTATTATGAAATATGCATTCAGAAAAGCCCATATAGATATTGTTACTTATCTCAAGGAACCTAGATTTAACTTAGTGCTATTTCTGCATCTTCTCCTTCTTCCTTTTCTTCACTTTCTTGTTTGTTTTCTATTTTGTTTTATTTTTCTTCTTAATAGAAGCTAAAACTATGATTTTTTCTCTCATTGTATGGATGATTTTTAAGGCTAAAAATCAATTTTAATGGTAATTTTTCATAGGAAAGAAACAGCAAAATATTTTGCAAACAAAAATTACTATATATAAGTAAATAATAACCACTTCTACTAAGATAATATTGCAACTCGTTTTCTTTCATCCCCGGCAACATTTTTATCTGACATAGTCTCTGCTATTTCTAAGTTCAATGTCCTGCAGCAAACATTGCCAGCAATATGGAATACTTTCAATTAGTAGTTCTCTACTTCTCTGGTCGCTAAGCAACTGACCTATGGTGAGGAATACATAATGATCTGCACAGACACCTTAAAGTGGTGGAAAGTATAGGCTTCACAAATTTCACTTACTCTCTTGTGTTGATGCTACAATAAATAGTTAAATGCATGGTAATATTTGACATTGGTTTGCTAAAATAAACTTAAAAGCTAAATTAAGCTCTGGACAAAGGTAGGACCAAACATGACACAGAATATCATATTTGTCTTTCATATATGTTATCATATTGTTTACAGGGAGAACAAGTAATCAGGTTAATAAATTGTTAAATGTGTATATGCTAATCACCATTGAAGGCAGAATTCAGCACATAGCAGAAATGGTGAGAGAGCTAAGGAGAAGCAAGTTGGACAAAAATGGGGAAACTAAATAGCAAATATAATGAAAATTTAAAATGAAAACCATTATGTTTGATATATATGTGAGTGTTCAGTAGAGTGTCTTCATGTGTGTTAGAAAATAAAAAAAAAGAAATAGATTCAGCAGGAAAAATTAGGCACTTGAACCTTGGATATTTTTATTCTATTCTTCTAAAATATTTTTATTGGTTTGTATTCCATTGACTACTATGTGCACTGACCCTCATTGAATCCACTCAATAAAGAGGAGAGATTGTATCTCCCCTTTATCAGTAGAGCTGTTTAGAAAGATGTTTTACCCTGTTTCTTATATGTATTTTGTTCAATTTGTACATTGTATTTTACAAACTGCTTTAGAACAGTGGAATAACTTTCCTTCATACGATATAGAGCTTTTGATATATTTTGAACAAATGAAAAATAAATTATTGAAATTTATGTTCTCATAATGTACAATAAATGCAGTATCAGTGGAACCAATATTACTGAGATTAATAAAAACAGTAATCCTAACGTACTTTCAAAGTTAGGAAAAAAACCTGACTATTTACTGAAAAGCAACAGATAACTAAAACTTCATGTTATGCAATGAAAAAGACTTGAAATTTTAAATAGGACTTTTATTATTTTTGCTAATGCCGTTGTATGCATTTTAAGTCCTTCTAGCATGATGGCTAGGACTAACTTTTAATTTCCCTTTTAAACCACACACTGAATGCATCTGTAAAAAATGACCTATAAATATACAATATAAATTTAATTACGTATTTTCAGTGGGCTCTGTCTTCTTAGTTTAGCATATGTTTATGCAAAACTATTCTATTTGGTAACGTATAATTTAAAAACAAAAACAAAAACCTAGTAGACCTTGTCCTAACCTCTGCTCGGGTGGTATCAGAGAAGACCAAGTGGGACTGTAGGACTTTCTTTTCTTTCCTACCAAGAGTAACAATGTGCCCCTCTCCTTCCCCATGTACTTCCTCTCCTTTGGGTGATGTCAAAGGAGACCGAGTGAGAAACTGGAACTTTCACGAGCATCTAGTGTTAACAAGGACCAAGGCCTCCTGATACATGCCCTCCCTTTGTGAAACCCACATAGGGAGCAAACATAAGAAGCCCCTCGTGCTCTCCTAAGGAGTCTGAGTGGAAAACCTGGACTTTTACTCCCACCCAGAAGTAACAAGGCAGCGTCCACTTTCACCCTATGTCATGTCAGAGGAGATTTACTCACCAAAATTTAAATAAAATACAGTCTTGTAATACTCAGAATGCCCTGAATACGCTGAAAATTACTAAGCATACCAAGAAACAGAATAATCATATCTTCAGTGAGAAGATAACACATGTCAACATAAAGATGACACATATACTAGATTTATCCAACAAGGATTTCAAACACAACATTATAAAAATATTTTAATGAGCAGTTATGAATATGCTTAAAACAAATGAAACAAATGGAAAGCTTTACAAATAAACAGTAGATATAAAGAACCAAGTAGAAATTCTGGAACTGACAATTATAGTAACTAAAAATTTTTTAAAACCCTCGATATACTAAATAGTAGAAAAAAGAGGATGGAGGAAACAATAAGTGAACTTGATAAAAAGATCAATACAAATTACCCAATCTGGAGAATAAAGACAAAATAGACTGCAAACAAAGAAACAAACAAAACCCCCAGAACTTCAAGGACCCATGGGACTGCAACAAAAACTCTAATATTTATGTCATCAGAGTTTCACAAAGAAAGGAGAAAAACGGTGGGGCTAAAAGTGTATTTGAAGAAATAATGGCTAAAATATTTCCAAGTTTGGCAAAAAATAAGCCAAGGTTCAAGAACTGAGCAAACCCCAAAAGGATAAATCCAAAGATGTTCACACCCAAACAGAAACCAAACAAACATACAACTTCAGTAAACAAACCAGAGAATAAAATCTTGAAAGCAGTAAGACTGAAACAACACTTTACTTACAGGGGAAAAACAATTTGAATGAAAGTGGATTTCTCATCAGAAAGCATGTAGGCCAGAGGAATAAGTGACACATTGTTCAGGTGTTCAAAGGCAAAAAATGTCAACCCAGAATTCTATATTAGGCAAAACTTTCTTTCAGAAACTAAGGGAAATTAAAAACATTTTCAAAAGAAGGAAAACTAAAAATTTGTCACCAGCAGACCTACCCAAAAGAATGGCCAAAGGAAGCTCTGGAAACAGAAATAACATGATAAAAGGTGTCTTAAATCATCAGGAGGGAAGAATGAACAGCAAAAAGACCAAAAGTATGGGTATACAATAAACACTCCCTCTTCTCTTGCGTTTTCTAAATTATATTTGACTTGAAGCAAACAATGTAACAATGTCTGATGTGGTTCTCAGTGTGTCTAAAGGAAATACATTAAAAAATTATGAACAGGGTAGGTAAAAAGACTGAGGGAGGTAGGATTTTATACTTCACTGGAAGTGTTCAGTGTTTTGATAGTACTGGTGGTTACAGGAATCTACATGTGTGACAAAATGTCAGAGAGCTATACACACACATTTTATAAATGTCAATTTCCTTTTTTTTTTTTTATAAAATTTATTTATTTATTTTTGGCTGCGTTGGGTCTTTGTTGCTGTGCACGGGCTTTCTCTAGTTGCGGCGATCAGGGGCTACTCTTAAATGCGGTGCATGGGCTTCTCATCGCAGTGGCTTCTTGTTGCAGAACATGGGCTCTAGGTGTGCTGGCTTCAGTAGTTGTGGCACACGGCTTAGTTGCTCCGTGGCATGTGGGATCTTCCCAGACCAGGGATTGAACCCGTGTCCCCTGCGTTGGCAAGCAGATTCTTAACCACTGCACCACCAGGGAAGTCCCAATTTCCTGGTTTTGATATTGTACTATAGTTACTAAAAATGTAACCACTGGGGAAACCTGGTGAAGGAGTATGAGGGACCTCTCTGCATTATACTGCAACTTTATATAAACCTTTATTTTAAAACTGACAGTTACCAAAAACCTTAATAGAAATATGGTCAACAGACTAATAGTTTCATACGGAGGGCAGAATGATTAAAAAGAATAAGAGATTTTGTTTATATAAATAAGTGAAGGTGTCCATGAAAGAGATGAGCTTTGCAGTTGAATAAGTCCAATGCTAAAAGAGCATAGGGAATAACATAGAATTTATGTCAGATATTTTAGAAGGCCAAAATCATTTCCAGTTGAAAATTTCTACATTCATGATACCAAAGAATCTAAGAGAACTCTTGATCTACACAATTATCCTATTTCTAAAATATGAGTGAATATTCTCTTTATCCTAAACCATTCAGACATTAAGACTATCATTGATAATCATTAACCACAGGGGAAAAATGGTGATGAAAGGAAAAGAAATAAGACATGGGAAAAGTAAAAGGAAGAATATTAAACTTCAAAAGCTTCCTCAGAAAGTTTCACCCAGATATATTTTAATAGCAACTGTGCCATAATGTCACTACAGGTTGTTGCTTATTGCTCTTTTGCTGAGTGAATCTACTTTATGAACATAAATAAAAAGATTGTACCCATTATAGGTATAAAATTTTCAAAAATGTCTATATTTATATAAAAGTTTCAAATCAAAGTGGATTCATTTCTGTTGTTCTGCTCACAGGGAGATGGTTACTGTCCTGTGCTTCTTTAATGAAAGGGCCAAGAAGTATATTTACTTGTAATAGACAATAATCATTTTAGCTAAAGTCCGTCAGCTAATATTTATTAGATAACATTGGCACATTATCTGCCACTCCAAGAATGTGGAAATGTTTAGAAAATGGCCTTCACGATATCTGTAGAATTTTTCAGAACTGTCAAATTTGCTTTGAATCTTTTTTGTCTGTATTTTAGTTCCAAAGGAATCATTTTTAATAAAATATTTTCATGATTTGCACGTCCCTTTCAAGGAATCTTGGAACGCTATTTGTAATGTTTATCTCTGACTAAATTCCAAAATGGTGAGTTTTTTAAATGTTCACAGAAAATCACTGCGATTTACAGGTTAGAGATATAGAAGCTACACAATTCTAATATAAATATTGTCGTGTTGACGCTTCATCATAAAAAACATATTAATAACTAACTTGCAGTGTTTTGTCGTATCTACACACACACAAAAATGCATCACTTTATGTCTCTTAAACTCATTAATATTTGCCTAGCATTAAAACAACGGATGTGGACATTATTGATAAGGAGAGTCAAATGATTTCAAGTCAAATGATTGTAAGTATGTCACTTGAGCAGACATACCATCATGAGCAGAAGAAAGTAAAACTATTTTTGTCCAAAGGATATGGGCTAAATCATGTTTCCTATATTGATGACATCAGTTATTCAATGGATCTACTGGAATTCTCTTGCTGACCTTATAAAGCTTTTTGATAGCTTTTCCCAGAACACTTTAAAAAGTGTTTTATACTCTCACAACTTTTTGTTGTCTACTGACTTATTGAACAAACTATAGTTGTTTAAATAATTGCTAATAATGTATATTGAAATAAAAAATAACAATCATAATGTCACTACAGGTTGTTACTGATTCTTAAATATTCTCTACCATTAGTTTCATGGCCTAATCGTTTTAAGTTATACACATTATTTCTTTTACAAACATTACAGAAGGTAACACCTAGGGCTATACAAAAGTTAGATAGTGTATGTATTTTGTTTCCTTGATCTTTTTGTGGACTAAAATAGGCTACTTTATTATTTTTTTATTTTTATTTTTAAAAAATAAATTTATTTATTTTTGGGTGTGTTAGGTCTTCATTGCTGCACAGGGACTTTCTCTAGTTGTAGCAGGTGGGGGCTACTCTTTGCTGCGGTGCACGGGCTTCTCACTGAAGTGGCTTCTCTTGTTGCGGAGCACAGGCTCTAGGCGCATGGGCTCAGTTAGTTGTGGCGCACGGGCTCTAGAGCGCAGGCTCAGTAGTGTGGCACACAGGCTTAGTTGTTCTGTGGCATGTGGGATATTCCAGGACCATGGATCGAACCCATGTCCCCTGCATTAGCAGGCAGATTCTTAACCATTGTGCCACCAGGGAAGTCCCTAAAATAGGCTACTTTAAAT
The DNA here is from genome assembly GCF_003676395.1 of Aethalodelphis obliquidens. Classification (NCBI taxonomy): domain Eukaryota; kingdom Metazoa; phylum Chordata; class Mammalia; order Artiodactyla; family Delphinidae; genus Aethalodelphis; species Aethalodelphis obliquidens. The sequence continues at coordinate 4,828,877 of NW_020837954.1, read as the reverse complement.
GGCCAATTTTTAACAATGTTCTGTAAAATTTTATAAATCACCATGTGATTTGCAATTTACAAATTGAATCTATGAATTTTATATATACATATATATATATACACCCATCCAGAAATACTATTGTAGAAATATTTAAAGTATTAATGTATGTATGTACCTTGTGTGTTAAATATAGTTAGAATTTTCCCTAGGGTTTTTCTCTCTCTGAATATGTGTGTGTGTGTGTGTGTGCATGTGCGTGTGCGTGTATTCTTATAATACTCTTTGCCTCTTGTTTTTCTGATTACTGACTCGTTTTGAGATTATTGTACTCAAGTGCAAGAAATAAATATGCTGAATGGCAGGGGTATTAGACAACTGGGTAAAATGTCAAAATAAGCGTGACATAAAATAAAAAATCAGAAACTTAAAAAAGTAGAAAATGAAAATACAACCTTGTGAAAGGTTTCCATTGTAATATACATGCATATTAATGAAAATCAGACTAAATTGGTTGCTGAAAGATATAAATGGACAGTAGTACTTTATTAATATGTTATTAAGAAAAGAGTTTGACAGGAATGGGAAATTCTACAAGTTCAAAGGATTTTCATGTATATAATTTTCACTCAGTGGTGAAAGTTATTTACATAGCACTTCATGTGCTACTTTAAAAGTAGACCATTAATACTCAGAACCAGTACCTAACCCCTTTTCGTTTTTTTTCTACCTTCTGTAATGACTTTTAAAATGCAAATCCAATCAATCTGCCTCTAAGTAGATACCACTATGTAACAGACACATGTTTATGACATAGTAAACATAGGAACATAGGCTGGATTTCAGCAAGTCAGAAACGGTAATAGAAAAAAAAAAAGACTGATTCCAAGAACAAAATGTAATGACTAAGTCATTTTTCACTTTTTCTAGATATGAGCAGAGTTTTTTAATGAGTTTTTTAAATGTTTGGAGAATAGCAGGTATTGCTGAATGGTATAACGTTTGGGACTACACTTCCACTGTATAAATTACAAGGCTGATGATTTATATTACTTTATTTTGACATTTAGAAATAGTTCAAGTATAAATATTGTAAAATGTGTTTTTCCTAGTTTTTTTTTTTTAACTTGGAAGTGAAGGTAAAAGAAGCTACTTATAAATACTACTAAGTCCATATCTACTTGTTCCTAAATAAATCTTGATACATCATAAGGATCAAATGATATGGATATCCTAACGGCCTCCAAACCTGAGTCTGCTCTTTCACGAGAAGGAAAAGGCCTTTATCAAAGTAAATGGATGAACAAACTGTACACCTGATTCTACTGAAGAAAAACAAAGACATTTCTTACAATATTAAAGTCAACTTGGGGAAAAGAAGTTAGAGATCCAGGCCTCCCCCTCATTTGTGGGACCTGGAGAAATAGTCTAAATTTAGGCCTTCATATCACATGCTTAAATTTTTATTTTTCATCAGTGAAACTTTATTCTGGAGTATATCTAACTTCTGCCAGCATAATGAAATGGTTGTTTACACCACTAAGTTTGTGGTAGTTTTTAATGCATCAATACATAACTGGAACAGAATGGGGTACTGCCATTCTTCACATGCCTAAATATTTAAAAGACATAAATCGAGTTAACATATATACATGTAACGTATATACATATAATCGATTGACATATATATACTATTGATACTATGTATAAAATAGATAACTAATGAGAACCTACTGTCTAGCACAGGAAACTCTACTCAATGCTCTGTGGTGACCTAAATGGGAAGGAAATCCACAAAAGAGGGAATATATGCATACGTATTGCTGATTCACTTTGCTATACAGTAGAAACTAACACAATATTGTAAAGCAACCATACTCCAATAAAAATTTTTTAAAAGAATTTTTTAGGTCAAGCATGGTCTATGATCCTACATTGACAAATACAATTTCATAACAACTTGGAAAACCAAGTTAGAATCCTGAATTCCTAGACTACTTGCAGTTCCATGCTGGACTGTGGGGACTGAGGAAAGCACCCTTAAGCCTGTAGTCTCTGTCCATTCTCTTGCCACCCCTATTTCCATTTTGCATGATGAAGGGCTTTGTATACATTCAAGGAGATACCACTGCCTACTCTCTGGCTTCCCCTCAGTTAGCCACCCCTTTGGGCTAGGGTTGTGCACATCAGCTCACCTTCAAGAGGGAAGAGGCTTGAACAGATCTTGAAAGCAATCTTAAGACCTTGTACTGTATAATACAGTACAAGACTGTATTACAGTCTTGAGTACTTGTACCCTGGCACCGACGGAGAGGTATGAACATGCCACTTGTTTTATGTGAACATATTCCCTTGCTCCGTGGACTCCTTGTGCCATGCTGGAAGGAGGGAGGGAGGGGTGCACTCTAAAGGGCGGGGTCTAGAACTTGTAGGGCCCAAACTTCCTGAGCATCTTATATGCGGGGCTTGTCAATCGCATTATTTTCAACCCATCACAGCACATTCAAGGTGTACCTTTTGACATCCATCTGTACCCCACCCCCAAACCTCAAATTCTTTCAACTCCTGACCAGTGAGGAAAAGTCATTTGGGGAAGTAAACGTGTCAATGCGTCAATAAACAGCCCTGCACGCTGGGGAAAAAAAAAAAAAAGGTATTGCCATCAAAATGGTAGTAAGTCTTCCAGTCTATGAACATGGAATATCTTTTCATTTATGTAAATCTTTCAGAATTTTCTTCAACAATGTTTTACCATTTTCAGTGTCCAAGTATTGCAAAAAAAATTGTGTTAAATTTATTTCTAAATTGTTTTTTATGCTATTGAGAATGGAATTGTTTTTTTAATTTCATTTTTGTTTTGTTGCAGGCAGATAGAAATGTAATTCATTTTGTATATTGCTCTTGTATCCTATGATCTTGCTGAACTTGTTTATTCTAGTAATATTTTCAGTGAATTCCTTAGGATTTTCTATGTATAAGATTCATGTCATTTGTGAATAAAGACAGTTTTACTTCTTCCCTGTGTCTAAGCACAGCACTGCAGCTCTGCCCCTCTACAGTTCATTTTTACCACAGAATGAGTCAAAGATATGAAGAGAGCCTGAAGACACCTTTCACAAATATTTGTAAATGAAAGTTCACTAATAAAGTTGAAGGAGATATATCAACACATAGCCAGTCATTCTGAAGCTAGAAAGCAAACACTCCATATTGTATAGAATTAATCGGTGCACAGTCCTTTACCGAGTATTCTGTGTGACCAGAGAAGATAGCATATAGAGACTTTACCTTCAGGTAATTTAGTATCCAGGTCTGAACATAAGAAACATAGACACAAAGAAGATAGCTTGCAGAAAAGTGCCGTGCAATAGGTATTGCAAATCTTCTAGGAGGGAGGTGCCGTTGTGAGCTACGGTAATCAATTAATAGGGGAAGTGAAATTTGAATGTGGTCTTGGGAAATGATTTTATGAGGAAGAGGAAGGAGTACATTACAGATGATATAAAACACAAGTGCAAATTTATGGTGGAGGGATTATAGAAAACGTATTTAGAGGTTTACAGAATGTATACATTAGATAAAAGAATGTAATTGAGAATATCTGAAGATATGATTAAAAGTTAATCGTCAGGACAAAGTGTGGATGATTTGGAATGTTAAACTAAGGGATTTGGATTTTATCCCATAAATAAGTGGAAAAAGAAAGAATGATTTAAAATTGCTAACCACCCTACAAAAAGGGTCATGGAATAATAATATTTGTTGATTAGATATAATCAAAAAGAAAGCAGGAAGACTGTCTTCTTCATCCTTCACCCCTTCACTTTCTAAGTGTAAGGGACACAGTAGGTAAAGGAAGCAGAAATATATTTGTTAAATCATTGAAATGAAGAATTTAAATATATGTTATGTAGACATGGGAAAACCAAGGAAATGAAAGAGCTTAACTCCAAATTCTGATTCAGACTGACAGTGATAACTTTGACACAAATAGGGGAAACTTGACACAGGGAATGTGTCCTTTACCCATAGCCCCTGGGCTAGGAGAGGTGCCAAGTTTGCACAGCTGATGAGTGGTAGGGCTGGGATTTGAATTTACCTTGTCTGATTTTTAGAGACTATGCTTTTAACCAATATGTTATACCTCCTTCCTGAAGTGTTTATAGATTCAGGTAGAGACACAGATCCAGGGGATGCAGATGGGATGGTACAATTAGGGGAGAGATAGGTTGGCTAGGTCCTATTTTCCCAGAGTAGCATGGGGAAATCTACTCCTAGAATCAACTATCAAACCAAATTTCAAACATTCTAGGCACAGAGGACTGAAATGTTAGAATTCTTTATTTCGTACTATGTTATTAATGACAGGTTTTGAGAAGAAAATAAACAGGGAACATACCTACACATAAATTATTACAGTTGGAAGTTACAGAAGAAATATTTTTAGTGAAAGAAGGTGGGAGTATGAAATAGTAGCCATATCAAGTGAAGTCTTTCATGACAGACGTACACAAATGTGCAGTTAGTAAAGAAGGAACTGCAGCAGATTAGGAGCTTAAACTTGCCAAAGATCTGGCGCTAGAGATGAAAGAAAGGATTGATTTAAAGCTGTGGTGGAAAGGTTAGTCTGGATAATAGGCCTCTTGAAATATCCTGAATGGATGAGAACCAAGTGTAGGAAAATGTGAGATGGGGATAATTCATTCATTGAATTCAAGAATTCATTCCTTCAAGAACTGTGTTAGTCATACATTTTTTAAAGTACATTCTTATCACGGTAAGTAACATGAATATTTCAGGATTCATCCGTTTTTTTTCTTGCCCTAATATTACATCTCTATTCTTATTTCCATCTGCCTCTCCCTCCCACTCCAATTATACTACTTTAAACAGTGTGTTTGCTGTAGGCTCTTGAATATGTATGTATATTTGAATATTAAAATTTTATGAAGTTTGGGAATTTACATGTTATATATATTTTTTACATTTTTTATTCAATACTTGATTATTAAGATCTTTGTTCTTGTATCTATTTTTTTATGCTGCACAGTATCCATTATTTTCAGCAATATTATATATATATATATTATTCACATAGCAATGGGTCTTTGGTTCCCTCCAACTCCCTGCAACAAAAAATAAATCTTTAATGATCATTACGTCCTTTCATAGATTTAAGTGGAAGTGCATTTCGTAAGTAGATCAGAAGTAGGATTGCTGTTTCGTAAGCATAAGTTTCATTTCTCTAAGTACTTAAGTACTTCCGGGTTGCTCTCCAGAATAGCTGCACCAATCTACACTCCCATCAGCAGTATATGTTTGTTACAATTTCCTGAAATTTTCTTTGATATTTGCTACTCTCTGAACTTCATCTTCTATCTTACTAATGTGCCCCTCAAATTTATCCCTTTCGCTATTTATCAATACCCTGTATTTCATCCTTCATTTCAACAGATACGGTTTTCATGCTCAACCTGTATTTTAAGACTGTGTATTTATTTTTCAGGTTTCAAATATCCTCCCTTATATCTTTGAGAACGTTTGATACACATATTTTAAATTATTGCTATTTTACTACAATTATCTGGCTGCCTTTGCTGCATGTGGACTTTCTGCGTGGTTGGCTTTCTCTGAGGTCTCGTTTTGTTTTTGGTGATCCTTATCATGCTCAGGTGGAAAAAGAAACTGGGCAGAGGGCACTAAAAGGCTGTTCAAAGTTAACCCCTTCTTCGTCAGTTTAGAATGAGAGATACTTTAGGGGAATAGTGGGATTCTGCCCCTCTTTGCCTTCCTCCCCCATAACCATTCCATTCTGAAATTTGATGCCTACATGCATCCTAGTTATTGCTTTTTAGCAAGAGTGAGCTCCCTCAGTTTTAATCACCAACCTAACTCCTGATGTGTGTGGTTGCAAGTTTAGAAGAGAATGCCCAGGGTTCAAATGGTTTTTCTTCACTTGTCATTATTTCCTCACTTTCTAAGTTGGGCTGAGTTTCACCCTATTGGTATTAACATCCTACCTGGCAGACTCCAAAATGGCTTTGAAGGAGATGGCGATGGTCTCTTTTTCAACTCCTCTCCTACTAGAATAGAAGCTCTATTTGGGCAGGAGTTTGCTGTTTTTGCTCTCTATTGAATTCTCACCACTTCGAAGAATACTCTGCACATAGCAGGTACTCTAAAGTTTGAATGAGCAAGAAAAAAATGAATGCCAGGAAAAGAAATTGGTACAAGTAAAATCCTCTGCCTTAGCCTATTTTGTTATCCTTAGAGCTCACTTTTCTGCCTGCTGTTGTTCCTTTTCCACTCGCTAAACTCACTGTAGATCATACTCCAAGGACTTCTCACACACCTTTTAGTATTAAATGCACCAGCTTTCCTCTTATCTGTGACATTCCTGGGGTTGTATTCATGGAAGGGAGAACATATCATGTTAGTTTTCCATCTTATCAGAAAAAGCTGACTTTATCGAAAGTTTTCATGATATCCAAATCTCTCATCTATTTTCTTCTCAAGTTACTCCCACTTATGCAAATTTCTTTAAATAGCTTTAAAATTTCAAGAGTCTAATCAATTATTGATTAAGCCAGGGTTTATAATTGTCTCCTATAGGATGAATCTATGATGAATCTATTCCTTAGTGCATTTTCCTGAAATATAACACAGCCAGTGACAAAGCATCAGCAATTGGTAGTTACTGGATCCTCATTTCTGATCCTCCAAAATGGAGTTTGCCAACTACTTTGCTATATGAAAACAAATGTAAAAGTCACAGTGAAATGAAATAAGTATTCATAGAAGCAGAGTACACTGGACAAAACAGAAAAGTGGGATAAGAAAACATGCAGACACTGACTTAGCCCTTAATCATTATATAATTCTGGTGAGCACATTGCTTCTGAGGCTGTTTTTACGGAGGTAAAATGGGAATAAAAAAGCCTTGTCTGCCTGGCTCACAGAACTTCTGTGAGAATAAAAAGCAATGGATGTTTATTAAAGTACTTTATAAACATTATAGAGCACCATAATTATCAAAATAAGAGGAATGTTTGCTTCTTTTTGTACCCACTTTCTGTTGCAAATGCTTGTTTTGTTTTTAAATTTTAATATTGCTTTTCTACTACTCAGTATTTGAACACTGACATTCTTATATATATATATATATATATATATGCCTTCTGCAAAAAAAGGTTGTTATGGCCATAGAGTAATACATTTATGTGCTCAGTTTCTTAATTAAAAAAAGTATTTTGATTCCCTGGTAGAGAAAGTAATTACGTTCTAATTTAGATTTTGTGTAAATTATAATAATTGTTTGGATTAAATAAGATAGTTCATGAGGCTATTTGTTGTTGTTGCACTGTTAAGACTACTTTTCATTTATGCAAACTTATTAATTGTTCCCTATCAGAAGTGAACCATCATCCAGGTAAATAAAGATTTGGTCTAAAAAACTTTGGTTTTGGTTTTCAAGTTCATGCAATGCCATCACTATCTTCTTTACAGTTTGGATAACTTATTCTAAATTACCCAGAAAAAAGAGGTTAAATAAAATAAGTATCTACAAAAACAACAATACACTTGGGTTTTTTTGGTTTGGTTTTGTTTTTACATTCTCTAAGTCTCAGGAAAAAATAAAAGAAAAACAAAGGAAAAGGAAATTGTACTCAAGTCACATAGACATCTAAAGTCTCTGACTTATGTGAGATCTTCTGTTTGTTAGAAGATATAGAGGAAAGAAGAGGATATTGAATTTCTGACAACATACATGCTTAGTGCTTTGCTACCAATGCGGTGAGCACATATTTATTTATTTTTCATGTGCTTCCTGAATTGAAACCAGTACATTATAAGCTTATCTTACAAATGCTTGCCAAAAAAAACCCAACAACAAAAACAAAAGAACTTTCCATTTATTTTCTATTAGTTCTTTTTTCCCCTGAGGTGACTGCCCTACACAGAGCCATTTTAACTTCTCGTGTCTTTGACAGTGGGAACATCTTGACATTACTCCAATTCCAGTATGTTGGAAGAATCAAAACACATTTACTTTAAAATTCTGAAGCATATTAATGATACCACAGAAATACATCTCTCTTATGAAAATTCTATTAATTTTACCTTTGTTAACATGTTTCAGTGCAACTATGTGATTAACGTTTCACTCTATGCTGACTGCAGCTGTAGCAACTGCAGCTGCCAAGGAAAAGAGCAAAATATGCTCCAAGCCAAAGCAAACAGCAAGGCTGCCACAAACGCCTTATTCATTCATCTTTTATATCTTGGTTTGTTGTGCTTTTCTTTCTTATTCTAACTGTATAGTGAAATACTATTATCACTGTCATCATCCCTAGATTAAAGCTGAGAGAAAGAAGGAAACCCTATCCCAGCATTGATTTTCAGCACCTTTCACTCTGGAAATTCAGCAACAAGAGGATTTTCATTTGCTTCTTCATTGGAAGCGGGCTGCTGTGCATCTACAGGGAAGGAAGCACAGGTCTCTGTTTGCATTCTGGGGTATTAGCAGCAGTCAGCTTTAACAGCAAGGATCTGAAGTATTTAAGCGATCATTATGGGGCAGATCCTGCTGGCCTTATCAGGAAGCTCTTACTAGCTTCTTGTCCACCGCAAATTTCATCAAGCCCATAGATGGCATAAGCAATAGGAGAAAACACCAGAATGGGCATTGCTAGAGCTGGTGACACTTCCCGACAGCAATAGGCATATCAATGGCCTGATAACAATGCAGTGCTAGTGACCAATGAAAGACTGCATTTAAACTAAGAATCTGAAAGTGTGAGTGTGTATGTTATTACCAGAGGACGCTCTTTTATTTACACTCTGTTGATTTCAGCTTGCTCTAGACCTTTGGTGTAAACAAATTAAGCAATAGTCAGGATTTACTTTTTTTCTCCTTTTACTCAGGATTGAAATTTGCTTACTGCAGTTTGAGATGTAGAGGCCACGACATGTGAACTCACGGTGAAAAGCCACAGAAGAAGGGGAATTCATGAGTGAGAGGGCATGCTGAACTTACTGGCCTGCCTGACCTCTGCTGCAAATATTACTCACAGAATCAGTAGCATTCAAAATGCTGACAGAAAGATTGTAAGAGGTCAGCAAAGGGTGAACCTGCATGAGCATCTTGGTACTAAACCTTTGAGAATTACGATAAACTATTAGCTATATAGTGGCAACAATTGAAATGCAACTGTTCATTTAGTTTGCTTTTTGACATGTGCCCAATTCAATAGTGAATAAGTTCTCCTCTGTTGTAGAAAAAAATACAGAAGCTGCAGAAGATGTCAAGCCCTGGCATGCTTTAATAGGCAGTTGACAATGAATAAAAATAATTTGAAAAGAGAGTATCTTAGAGTATTCCAGCCTTGCTCCTCTGTCCCCTTGGGATGCTTATCATTTACTGAGAATCACAGGGCCTCCTACCACTGTAATCTCTACTTTGTCCTCAGAGGATATGAGGATTTTCTAGAGTCAGTGGTATTTGATAGATTTTCTATACACAGGGTAATGTCAAGCCAGGGAAATGCTGATTCATCAATTTCTTAAATATTTACTGTGCAGCTACTATATGTCAGGATTTGTGATAAGCACTGGGTGGACGGTAGACTTGTTTCCTGCCCTTTTAAGCTCAGTCCAGGAGGGAAAATGCAGGTTCAGATATAATGTGCTTATCGTGTTTTATGTTGCAAACATCTTTTTGGTTTCTATCTTTATTTCCACCAGAGGAAGGGAATGTGTATCTACGGGATCTTTTTCCATATATTCATTTCATTTTAGGACAGCCCCACTTCTGGTTTCCCAATTAAAATTTATCTATACCATTTTTAAAGGGGATAGATCCAGGCTTTGTGGGAATGAAGCTTATAAAATATGGGGACCTTCTTTAGGGAAAAGAATACAAGGCCCTAGCATGTGAGAAAATCTACCTATGAGTAATTGTCTAAAATTCTAGAATCCAATGTACTTTTTGTGGTATATTCTGACTTCTTTTCTGAGTGGAAGATACCTTATATTTCATACCGATTCCAAAGAAGGTTAATCTTTTTGTCTGGGTTATTTTTATTATTTACAATTTATTTAATTATCTTTTATTTTTCTCCCCCGTTTTTATTTTTTTTATTTTTTGGACTCACTGCATGTGGGATCTTAGTTCCCTGACTAGAGATTGAACCAGCTCCCCCTGCATTGGAAGCACAGAGTCTTAACCACTGGACCGCCAGGGAAGTCCCATGGGTTATGTTTAGTTTTCAGCAAAATAAATGCATATACACAACAACCTCCAAATACTTTCTTTAGAGCGTGTAGTTCAAGTTCAGGATAACAGACAACTTACAAAATTGTTTTCTATTTGCATACTAGTTTATACGTAAAAATATACTTCATTTAGGGCTACATTACAGCTTCTTAAGATATTTAAGAATATATATGTTGGATGAAAGGATAGAAGAACAGGAAAAAAAAAAAAGAATAAAGGGAAGGTAAGTTAGACCTTTTGTTACAGTTCTTGAGCCAAAGGTAGAAATTTAAAAGTTGAATAAAAAAAAAATAAGCAATGTTCAGTAAAGGCATATAGATCCATATTAAACAATTTAAATGTTATTATGCCCACCTTATTTGGAGAAATTTTTAGGATATAAATATAGATAAGGCCCTAATTACAGTAGTTAGAATGATTAAAGAATATTGTGCCCCATACTATAACTTTCACACACATTTTGATTATTGTGAAGTATTTAGAATCAGCAGACTAAACGTATAGATGATTTATTGTGAATTTTAAGTTTTGTAGGAGGCTATCAAATTTGGTATTAATTAAAGCACTTTAAGAAAAAGTGACATTTATATCTGGTTATACTTCTGTAAGTCCTATTTGAAGTATTTTTCTTATGACTTTCTCTCATCACTATTGCAAGATATTAAAAACATACGTTCTATAATAATTTAATCAAGCAAAATCTTTTTTCCTCTTTCATAGTATTTTTGTTGAACTTTATTGGAGGAGAACACACATACAGAAAACATGACCTGTATACATACTGATCATAAATGGGCAACTTGATGAACTTCAAGTGAATGACACTCTTTGGTAATCAACACGCAGATTAAGAATCAGAACATTGTGCTTTCCCATGAAGACGTCATAACTTTCCTTTCTTGTTATTATTTACTTCCAACTTCATTTCTGCCATCAAAGATAGCAATTACCGTGAATTTTAAAGTTTAATTTTAGCAGTGAATTTTAGATTCCATTTGCCTGATTGTTCATATATATGTACACGTGTGTATGTAACTCTTACTTTGATATGATTTAAAACTTACAAAAAGCTGCAAGAATAATAGAAGGTACTCCCATACACCCTTCACCAGATTCGCTCTTGATTAGATTTTGATGTATTGCCAGCTGTCTCTCTAGTTTTCCTTTCTGAACCATTTGTGAGTAAATTGAATATGCTGTATACCTTTGAGCCTAAATACTTTATTGTGTATTACCTAAAAACCAAGATATTCTCTTTTATAATTGCATTCTGTTATATAGTTACAATATCATTATCAGAAACAGGAAATTTTAGAGTATATTGTAGGGTTTTTAAAATTTTTAAATATACTAGGTTATCAATTATTTGTTAATGAATTAAACATAGACTTGAAGCTAAACAACAACCAGGACCACTCTTTCTTTGTGGCATATTCTCAAGGAGAAAATAACAAACTTTAGGAAGCATGTTTCAAATTAATCATTTAACATGAGCTACAGCTACCAGAAAGCAATGACTTGCTTGGGTCTTCAGTGAGGTCCCTGAATTTCAACAATTTTTAAATTGATAGAAAAACCTGTCTCTGATTCCACCCCCTTTTTTTTCTTGATAGACAACAACAGAGTCCAATGCCATTAAAAGTCATCTTCCTTTACCATCTATTCTGCTATCATTTGGTTTGTTGGTATAAATACTATTGATGACATTTCTTAAGGTACAAAGATGAACAACTTACCATTCCATTTTGAGTTATTTTGTATTCCTTAAGCTAAAATTTTTGAGAAAATGTGTTGCCTAGCATACAATCCTGTACATAATACTTTGAAAAATAAAGATTAATAAAAAGCATCTTTGTTTTTAAGGAAATTCAAAACTAATAGAATGACAGACCTCTTGTATGAGAAAAATGTCTTATGTGTAGAAGAGAGCACAAGTGCACTAGGGATTGTGATGAGGGAAAAATCATTTCTACTTGGGTGATCAGAGAAGGATTTTTGAAAGAGCTGTCATTTGAGATGTGTCATGAAAGATATGTAGGATTACTATAGGTGATAATAGATGAAGGCATTGAAAGGAATATGAGTCCAACATCACATAGGCAGAAAAATGCCAGGCAAATTTAAGGTATTGAAGAGTCTGATGGTTTAGCTGGGCAAGAAAGAAGAAATATTACTGGAACAATTGTAAAGGGCTATAAACAACTGGCTAAAGAATTTGTATATTAGTAGGTCTGGCGACAAGTGAACATTATTTTTATTTGAAGAGGTGATATACGCACATGATTCAAAAGTAGGAAAACTCTCCATTCTACTTTGTCCCTCATCTGCCCTGTTCTCATCTCTTACCATGAATAAATGCTGTCCTTAGTGTCTCACGAGTTTATGCACATGTAAGAATCAGTAATATGTTATCAATTTCCCTTATTTTGGCAGCGCATTATATGTCCTTTCTTGAAGAGCTTTCCACGTTAATACATATGGAGTCTTCTCACTACTTTTTTTACGGTTATGGAGTATTTCATCAAATGGAACTATCATGATTTATTTAAGTAACACTGTGTTGATGGTCTTGTTGCTTCCAGAATTTTCCAAATATATATGTTTTTGCAATGAATACATTTGTATATAAGTAATTTCACATGTAGGTAATTATTTAGGCTAACTTACGTAAGACGTAATTAACTGAAAATGCATATACCCATTTTTCATTTTGGTAGCTATTACCAAGTTGCCTTAGATAGACGTGCACCAATTTATAGTCCAACCATGGATTTGCATGGATGAGAGCACCTGTTTCTCTATGTGTTTGCAGAAGCTTGTGTTATCAAAGGATGTGTCATTCTGATTGGTGAAAGAATATGATCAAACTATAGTTTTAATTACAGCTTTCTTACTATGAGCTAACTTGAATATCCTTTCATATGTTTAAAAGTCACCTACATTTACTTTTCTATGAATTGTTTGCCTATATGCTTGCCTATTTGGCGGGTTATCAATCGTAAGCTCATACATTTCTAGGAACACTTCCTATATTAGAGAAAGTATACTATATAAAAAGCAAATACTGTTTCTTAATTGATCACTTGTAGTTTCACTTTGTTTACAGGATTGTTTTTCCATGAAGAAGTTTTTTTTATCCTATTCAGGGTTATCCACCTTTAATCTTATGGCTTCTGGACTTCAAGTCATAGTTATATACACCTTAACCACTTTAAGGTCATCAAGGAAATGTCCCACATTTTATTCAAAAGCCTTCACTTTTTTTTTTCTACCTTTAATTTTTTAATCCACTGGAAATAATCTTATTATAAGCAAAGAAGATATGGATCCACTCACAATATTTTTCCACAAAATCGTAACTCATTTTCCTTCGCTAATTTGAGATTTAGTATTCATCCATTTCTGGATTTTCTGTTCTTTTCCGTTCACTACTCTCTCTGTTCACGTACTGCAATTATTAATATATTTCACTTCTGGAGCATTACTACCAAATAACCTATGATATTTTAAACAATGAATTAGAATGAGAAGAGATAGGGAATGATGAATATCTGAAATATGGTGATGGCACAGATTAGAAAGTAGAAAGTAAGTGTGGTTTAGGAAAAGTACTGTGGTGAAAAGTACATAAGATTTATTTGCTTAATTCAAAGCTATGATAAAAATAGTGAGCACTTTTATGACAGAGGAGCTACTGTTAGGAATATATTTGTTTTTAGAAGAAGAGATACTTTGGTAGCTCTCAACAAATGAATTTTATACTTTTACTACAGATATTCAGGTTTGCGTTGTATTTTATATCATCTCAGAATTCTTTGCTAATGAGCATTCTCTTTGTTGCTTTAACACAGCCTTTGAGAAGATTTAGCTTATCTCTTATCCTCTTTTATCACTTCCTAGTTGTTATTTTGAAGCCCCTCTATTCTATAGGCTTTTGAGGCATTTAGGAGCTGAGGGATAAGAAGCAGGTCTGCTATCCATACTTTCTCTTTATCCAGAGGACACCTAAAAAATGTATATCCTTGTTGTTATAGACTGAATCATGCCTCCCCAAATTCATATGTTGAAGCCCTAATTCCCAGTCTGACTCATTTGGAGATAAGACCTTTAGAGAGGTAATTAAGGTTAAATGAGGTCATAAGGGTGGGGCCTTAATCCAATCCTCTTTCATAAGAAGAGGTAGAGGAGCCAAGCTGGGGTGGGCACACACTGAAAAAAGGCCACATGAAGACACGAGTGAGAAGGTGGTCACCTGCAAGCCAAGGAGAGAGGTCTCAGGAGAAACCAAATCTGTCAACACTTTGATCTTGGACTTCCAGCCTCCAGAACTATGACAAAATAAAATTCTCTTATTTAAGCCACCCCATCTGTGACACTTTGTTCTGGTAGCCTTAGCAGACTAATACACTTATAAATACACTAATGGCAAACTCCTTGGCAAACATGCTAATGGTATTAGTTAGTGGAAGAGTTCTTATCTATGGGGCATTTTTAGCAGGATGTACCTGGTTGCTTAGCATTCCTCATGTTAAACACACCTAGGATCCACGTACATATGGGGCATAAATTCCTGGAAAATATGAGCCTATTTGAATATTATATGGAGATGTTTCATAACTGATACTACTTTTCATGTAAATAACGTCCCAGAGTCTATCTGATACAGTAAGAAAAGATACAGAGAGTCCTAGATCTCTCTCTCTCTGCTTCTCCCTGGGCCTCTAGATCCTAGCCTTTTAGGTCCTCAAAATGATTAGTAAATCCCTGCTTCTTATGAGCGTTATTTAACATTTTGATCATTTGTATTATCTCACTGATAAGTCTGACGAATTATTTCATGCATAATATATAGGTTCTTAGATGAGTGCGTTAGATTTTTCCTATGTTAAGTTTATTTAGAAAAGAATATATGTTCACTATTAACTGATGATGAAACATAGAGCAATGACTTTTTTTTTTTTTTTTTGCTGTACGCGGGCCTCTCACTGTTGTGGCCTCTCCCGTTGCGAAGCACAGGCTCCGGACGCGCAGGCTCAGCGGCCATGGCTCACGGGCCCAGCCGCTCCGCGGCATGTGGGATCTTCCCGGTCCGGGGCATTAACCCCGTGTCCCCTGCATCGGCAGGCGGACTCTCAACCACTGCGCCACCAGGGAAGCCCAGCAATGACTTTTCTATATATCTAAGGCATTAAGAGAATTTAGATGTGGATATTAGGCACAGTGACTGTACCTCAACAATGCACATCACCTTAACTGGTAGGAATATCCACTGAAGTAGAAATACTTTGATTTTACAGTGTAATCTGCCAAGGACAAGATAGAAACTATCTTCAGTTTTATTCATCAAATAATTATTGTGTTGGAAGTGAGCCTGAGAGATCATATTTCAACAGTCTTTCTATTTCTAGAGCTTCTGATCATACACATCAGAAAGAGAAAATTACGTAAGTATAGAACGTATCCAAAGGAACTTCCCAAACATCTTACAGTAACACATCACAGGGTCTAATAACCCTAACAGTCAAAATGATTTACTTTTAATGTCTCAATGTAATGACTTCTGTTGTAAATCTTAAAAATTCCTACTTTCCTATTCTCAGTGGAAAGAAGAGTTGCTTGCGATTTCAAGCCCCTTCCCTTATTTATTCATTTGCATTCTATGCCAGTGAATTTCACTTACACACACACATGCTCTCTCTCTCTCTCTCTTTTAATAATATGAGTAAAAGTTATCCCATAATGACATCAATCTACCTTGGTTGTTATAAACTACTTTTATGATGCTATAGACAGCACTACTTGCCTTTAAAACTAAACTCATGATATTCACAGAGACTTTGAAAACACTTTAATGAAATATACAAAGTAATTATCTGAATGAAAAAAGAACCATCCTAAATTGGAAAGAACAATTTAAGGTTTGGATTTGTCATTACGGAGTTTTATCTTGCCCACATCTCTATCTTTACCATCCTAGCCAGCTGTTAAGCTATACTATTTTTTTTAATTGAAGTATAGTTGATTTACAATATGCTACACTATTCTAAAAAATTATCATGGGAAGGCAACTCTAACTTCCCTTGGTGTTATATGTAATGTTATTTACATTCAGAATGCTCTCTTCATGTCTAAACTATTTAGCTGTAATTCATGACAACTGTTTCCAGTTTCCCCTTTCTCCCTCCCCCAATCCTCTACAATAGCCTGCAGAATTGATATACTATCTGCTTTCCTCCTTTAATTTTACTCTTTTTATAACAAAGATATCATAAGATGCAGTATCTGAAACCAAAGTTTTTGTTTTAATGGTGAAAATGTCAAACACTGTGTAAGGCCACTAAAAGAGAGATTTTTCACTGTGAGAGTCATTTTAGCATGAGTCAAATCACATGGCAGTCAATTTTATTCTCTGATTACACATACATATGCAATGAATTTAATCTGTGGGAGAACCTCTTTCCTCTCTTCCTACCCTGCCTTATTCTTTTTTCCCTCAATTTTTGCATTCTCATTTCCACTTTTTTTCCTAAAGTATCTTTTGAATAATGACTATGTGTTAGTCACTCTGAGAAACATGAACTTTACTCTATCAAAGGAATTTCACATAAATGATCTCTTCAGCCCTCTTTAAACATTTGCACTAGGGAAAAATAGGTGAATCATCCAGCCCTATTTTATTGGAGCCAAAGTTAGTTGTATGTGTGTGTTCATTCATCTGATACAAACTATTACCTTTCCAAGTGAGTGTGAAGTTACATTCTGGTCTGAGATATAGACATACCTGTTATTCTCATAAATCTGGTATGTATTTCAATTTTTTCCTCATTGTGGCATCATTGTAGAATAAAAAAAAAACACTGCAATGAGAGGAAAGAAATTTGATTCTGCAGCTAACTTAACATATGAACTTGACCGCACTGATAGTCTTTACAGATGTAAATTTCTGTATCAGTAAAACAGAGGTATTTGATTTTACATAGTCCCTAGAATGTCTCTTTTCTCTGGTACTCTCTGAAGCTCTAGCTGTCCTAGTCTACTACATGAGAGTAGTAGTCTGTCCTAGTCTACTACATGAGAGTAGCAGCAAGTGAAAACTATAATGCTTGACCACGAAGATTATCATATGATACTCCTTAGTGTCCATGTATAGAATTCCCTTTTTTGTTCTAGAGATAAAATTTGTGTTCCAAAATTTGTGTTCCAAAATTGACAAATATAAAACTAGCTTTCAACAAAAATTTATTACATGTGAATCACGTGAATTGATATGATTACTTGTTTTGGAAGATACCAGTCATATCACACAACCTCTTGCTTCAAGAATCTTATCACTTGGTAAGTAATATAAAACAATTATACATATAACTGCCAGTAGGAAGCATTAAATGTCCGAAGTGATGGATAGGAAGAGAACTAAGAAGGAAGGGCCCATGCGAATGCTAAAATGCTAATAAGGCCCAGATCTCAGGTGATGGTGATGGGAGTAAATGAACTGAACAGGTTTCAAGTGAATTAAAATAAATAGGAAGCAAGTGAATTGAACAGATTTAAGAGAGAACCATGAAGGAAATAAACCTGTATCCAAGGGATCTTTCTATTTTTGAGTACATATTACATTTGAATCTCTTTCCTTAGTGGTGTGTAGTTAATCTTCCCTTTAAAATAGGTACAATAAACTTTCATCAAAATCTTGGATTTTGTAAATCGTAGAAGACAATAGCAGAATTATATGTCCTGTGAACAACAAATGTATGCGTAATTTTGGAAACAAGAGATTCTCTGAACTGTTAGAAACAAAGGATTTCTTTTTTCTTTCTTTCTTCTCTCTTACTTCCATTAAGGTTGTCTTTTCTCCTTCAAAGCTATATGAAATATTCTGAATACTAATGTGACAAAGTAAGATGCAATTCCCATATACTGTATTTGCTTATTGATAAATACCTAGTCCTTACCTTTAAGGATATTTAGACAATTCAGTTTGTCCTATAGCCTTGGGGTAGTCAGAAAAGTTAGGCACAATATTTGAATGCTTATTCCTCGTCTTTCACTGTTAGCTATCATTAATCCCTAATGCCTGGAACGGCATAAATTTCTTCTACAAAGGAAGCCCACAGGTCGTTTTTATTTGGAGCACTTTTTTTTTTTTTTTTTTACATGCACCACAATATATTCCATTATGTATTACCTCGTCTGAATGCAAGACTGTTTTATATGCAGATTTAAGGTAATGAGCACTCAACTTTAAAAAATGGCTCTGGTATCCTGTAGCTTCTCAATAATAATATACTCTTACATTCCAACAGAGAAGGATGGATTATGGGTTTTTCAATTTGCATCAGGCATATTAATTGCAGAGTAGGGCTTCCACATAAAATATCAATGTACTGGAACAAACTGTTAATGTACCAGAATATGAACACTTACATTCATTTCTGGAACTTTAAAAGGAATCATCCTTTTTTTCTTTCTTTCTTTTCTGTTGTTTCTATACCTCTAGAGATGGTACAGTTTTCTTGTGTGTGTGTGTTTTTTTTTTTTCAGTCAGTTAATGAGAACTATGTAACCTCTGTTTCTCCAAAAATCCCTAATTAGATTAAGTGCAGTAGGGCTTTTCTAGTCATTCTGCTGGGGAACAATACAACAAGCCATTAGGGAAAAAGTAATTTAGAGGATCCGGAGGAAGGTTATTTCAGAGTTGCTTTTAAGAAACATGATATGGAAGGTCAGCTTTATGTTGTAGTTGGAAGCAGAGATGCACACTCAACTTTTATTTGCATTACATTATATTTCTCAAGTGTGAAGAGACGACCTAAACTTGTAAAACTGTAATTGGAAGTTTTATAAGTAATTTTCAGCTGAGGTTTGGCACTGTAACTTTAACTGTAGAGAACTGTGTATTATGATATTTTATTTCAAGGAAGTACTTGAATTATACATGTTCTTGTAAGCATAAAACCGAATGTCCATTGAAAAATGAACAGAAATATAATAAACAGATGAGCAAAATCCTTGTGTTTTACTTATCTTAATAGGTTTGATAACTAATATAGAGATCGAGATTGATTAGACTAGCATACAGATTTGAATATTTAAAAATACGTTCTCTACATTTTGTAATGTGGATGTCTTCCTATGTTGAAAAGATAAAGCCTCAGGAAGAGATAAAGCCTGAGATTTAAACACACAGACTACATTTTTTTTTCTCCTGAAGCCTGTACATAAGATACAGATTCTAAGAAACTGATGAATATTCATGGCATGAAATTCTCATCTATTGTATCCTAAATTGTTACTTCTTTCCCACTATATTTTATTCCATATTCTTTTTGATGCTTAATGAAATCTGTGATTTTATTATCCCCAAACAACAGTAAAATGGGGACCCACATTTCAAAACCATTTGGAGAAAGACAATATTTGAGTTTACATGCTACAGCTGTAAGCAAGGAATTATCTCACTAGGAAAGAGAAGAAATACCACCCATATAATCCAATAGGAGACTTGATTCATTGTGTCTGGAGCAATCTGTGCAATGTTACAAACTGAAATGAATTTCCTTTTCAATCTTCAGGTGAAAAAAATAGTGAGAATGCCCTGCTTTCTCTGTCAATGTAAATTATTTTCTTAACTCTTCTTAAATCATGTGTGTTTTTATGTGCCTGTGTTTTCTTTTGCAATGGTAACTTTGACCTCCTAATATTATAAGGCTAAGTGTGTCATGGGACAAAAATGAAGGCAAGATAGACTTTTCTTAGCAATAAAATACAACCCAATCTATGTAAAAGTAATTTTCATACCTCTTTAAAGAAAAAGCACTGGGCAACATGAATGTTCCTTTGCTGTAGCATGTTGGCTGAAAAATAAGCATATATATATATATATATATATATATATATATATATATGCTCAATGTGGACACCAGGGTAAATCACTGGCATATAAACTCTCCCTGTATCTGTTGGGTGCTAACATTTTGAGAAATGCTGAAAGTGTGTTATTCTCATTTTATATAACATATAGTAGGTGTATTTTACACTCAAGGAATTTGATTTCTAGTAAGAAAGCCAAATAAAGTATTGCAATTATTTTATTTATGGGCAATTCTTTCAACCAGACTCCTTTTATTTCCAGATTTTTTTTTTCTTCTTGTTTGAAATGCTACATAACACAAGATGCTGCCTGTTTCTGTGCCTTTTTATATCGCATACATAGATGGAAAGTAGGTTCAAGTATCTCATTTGAAAATCTTTTAATTCCATCAGTTGAAAAGATGATATCACCTTTTCAGAATTTGCTTTTCTTGGTAAACATCACTAACAAAAGTGTAATGCTTATGAAGGATACCATAAGTCTTAATTTGATACATAGATCAATTTGAGTTTTTATGAACTTTTATTATTTAATAAAAATTGCTTTTGGATCATAAAGGATATTTTTAGAGGTAGTGATTAAATGCACCTGCCCCTCCTCCCAACGCATCTGCCTTCTATGGCCTCAGATTAAAATCAAATGAAAATTAACCTCAGGTTTAAAGTGATGTTAACTGAATTCAGGAATCTTACGATGTCCTTTATTTCCTTTGAAGCATCATTTGACAACACAAGTATAATTTCAGCATAGCTGTTGATTTTTAGCTGTAGTTTTTATTTTTTAATTCTTGTGGGGAAAGGGATTTAATCTCTCAAACTTCGTTGGTAAATTACATTGATGAATGCATTCTGACAGGAAGCTCTACTGAAATGAAAAGGACTCATGTGTAAGGGTGGGAATAACTATTCTAAGAGCTTTTTCATGGTGCTCGTTGCCAGGGAAACCACTGCTTTGTCTGTACGTGTTTGGAATGGCTGCCTCATTAGAACTCAGGCTCCCAGACAGTCAATTTCTGATACTGATGAAATGAAAGGGATGAACCTATTTCAGCTGATTAACTCCAAATTAAGAAAAATAGCATATTTAAAAGACAGATTTCTAAAAGCTAAACATGTAGAATTATAAGGAAACTGTAAATGTAGTATTGATTAGGCCTTTT
Organism: Aethalodelphis obliquidens; assembly: GCF_003676395.1. Taxonomy (NCBI): domain Eukaryota; kingdom Metazoa; phylum Chordata; class Mammalia; order Artiodactyla; family Delphinidae; genus Aethalodelphis; species Aethalodelphis obliquidens. The sequence continues at coordinate 4,807,592 of NW_020837954.1, read as the reverse complement.
CAGCCACTTTGTGAACTGGAAGAATATTTTTTTTTTCTCTCCCTTTGCCTAGTTACATATCAATAAAAGAGAAAGCAAATGGAATATTATATATTAGTATCACCAAATAAACACTGGCTGTGATAGATCCTAATATTTGCATAAATATGCATGTATTTCTCTTACTAGCAAGTCATTTTTTCCTTGCAGTGACTGACCTATGTCATGGCTACAATATTATCAGAGTGGACTGAGTTCATTGACTCAGGGGCATAATAGGTATTAAAAACCTGTGTTTTTCAGATACCCACACTGAGGTAGTTTTCATTTTTCTTGGAAGAACCAAAGCAGTGACATACTCAGAAATTATATGAGTCAATATTAACAACAAAAAGGGCAATATAACTTATTATTGCTCTAAACTTATTTTTTTTTAAAAGGGAGCAAGCAGGCATGAAACAATCTCAAATTCAAGGAAGCTCAGACCAACTCACAATGTTATACTCCTTCCTGCTTTTGCTATGAGACAAATTTCCTTTGGCAATTTGTTGGCATTTAAAATTTCTGGTTTTGACTCATGACAAAGAGATGAACCAGCAGATTTATAAGCTCTTTTCTTTCAAACACAAGTTCTATAAATTGTTTTTTCTGTCATTCTATATAAGTATACTCAAGGTACTAGAATCTTTAATATTATTATCTAACAATTTAACTTGAGGGGAAGGAAAAGATATACAAAATCCAGACAAATTTTACCCCACGAGATGTTTTTAATTTATGTCAAATAAGTTAGCTTTAACCAAATTGACAATATTTTTTTTTCCCTATAGTACCATTTCAGGAAATGTCAAAATGATATTCTAGATTTTGCAAGCCTAGTTTTGATTGGCAATGTCAGAAATTTGGTTTTACACATGTTAAGCTTAAAATGGCTATTAGGCATTTAAGAAGAGATGTTGTTAAGAAATCTTTCACAAAGATAGAATGCACAAGACTTGGTTTTTAATTGAGTGTGGAATGAAAAGAAGGTGGGGATAAATTCAGGGTTTATCATGACTCCCAGGCCTGGATGAGTAAAAGTTATTAACTTTATAGTTGTTCATTGAGATTGGAACTGTTAGAGCAATGGTTCTCAACCTTGGCTACACATGAGCATCACCTGGGAAGTTTTTCAAAATACTAAAGCCTAATATATCCACACCAAAGTAAAATTCAGAGCAAATACAACTACCAGGGATAAAGATGAACATTACATGATAAAAGGGTTAATTCACCAATAAGACGTAACAATCCTAAATGTGTTTGCACTTAACAGCATTTCAAAATACATAATACAAAAACTGAAGGAAATGAAAAGAGAAAGACAAATCCACCATTATGGCTGAAAACTTTAGCACTCCTTTCTGAGTAACAGATTGAACATGTAGACGAAATATAGAAGGAGGTAATGCCATCAACAAACTAGCCCTAATTGACATTTATGGACCACTCCACCCAACAATAATGGAAACACATTATTTTCAAGTTTACATGGCACTTTCACCAAGATATACCATATCATGGATCATAAAACAAACTTTAACAAATTGGTACAAGTTGAAATTTTACAACATATGACCTCAGATCAAAATGGAATTAAACTAGAAATCAATAACAAAAAGATAATTTAAAAATCTTCAAATTCCCAAAATTAAACCACACATTTCTAAATAATCCATGGATCAAAGAGAAAGTCTCAAGAGAAATTACTACAATTAAAATATAAACATATCAAAATTTGTGGGATGCAGCTAAAGAAATGCTCAGACAGAAATTTCAGCATTAAATGCTTACATAAAAACAAAAAACCAAAACAAACAAACCAAAAAACCCAAAATACTAAAGCCTAAGAGCCAACCTCAGAGATCTGTATTCAATTGATAAGGGATGGGGCCTAGAATGGTATTTAAAAATTGCTCCCCTGGTAATTCTAATGTGCAGCCAGACTTGAGAAACTACAGGACTCATCATGATGCTGCTCAACGAGCCTGAACATTAGAGGCACCTGAAACATTTTAAAAAGCCCAATACCCAGGTAGAATCCCAGATTAATTAAATCAGCACCTGTGAAAGCCGGGCCCAGATTTTTAAATTTCTCCAGGTGATACCCATGGGAGTCAGGGTTGCAAATCATGATACTAGAGGAAGAAGTTTAGGTGAAGAGCTGGTGTTAGAAAGAAACATTAAATTTGAATGGGAGCTGGGACTCTCAGCCTGAATGAAGTACTTAGACACTTGAGTATAAATCAAACTGTACAGCACAATCTAGATATAAAAACGTGGATTACGGGAAGATTTTTATAATAATGGAAAACTGAGGAGAGGAGGGATTCATTAGTGACCTTATAAAGAAATTAGAAAAAGGGGGCCAAGAGCAGAAGCTTGGTAAACACTGGCCTTTAAGAGGAGGGAAGAGGGAAAAGAACCAGAACCGAAAACTAAGAAAAACAAGAAAGGGATTTGGAAACCTGAGACATTATGAACCCAGGTTATTCCTATTCTCTCATCTCTCTCTCTCTCCCTCTCTCACTTTCTCTCACTCTGTCCCTCTCCCTCCCTCTTCATTCCTCTCCAGTCTCTCTCATTGGACATTTACTACTCCTTTCTACTCTAAATTTTGCTTTTATCATGGATAATATCTAGGTTGATAAACATAATTTCAGATTCTTTTGACTTAAGTTTATTTTCTCCCACACTTCACACCATAGAACTACTTGGTTTGCAGTGTCCATAACCCTTCTTGAATATTAGCTTCATTCCAAACCATTTCAAATTACATTAACCTTTCATCTATTCAAATGATGGTCTATTTCAAGCGGATTTACGCCAGTATTCTCAATGTTTAAGTCTTTTGTTCTTTGTCATATTTTCCCTGATAATGCCAAGTATTGGCTCTCTCTCAACATTCTTTTCCTCCTGTATCTTGATATGAAAATGTCATTGGAGAAAATCACATATTTATGTAGATTATGGTGCTCTGAATCTCACCTAGTCAATATGAACTACTTGAAAGTTATCTTGAGCAGTTACCTTTCTCCATGTGAGTTATTCCAAATTTTTACCAATGTCTTCAAATCTCTCATATTACTGCCACTCCTACTACAGAAGGTAAATATAATCTTAGCAGAAATTGTGGCTATCAGTCAAATTCCCTCAATTTCCTGTCCTAATCTCCTTATGTAACAACTAAAAAAGAAAAACAACAGAATTATAATTGTACTCACTTTCACATCTTTTTCTCCAGTCACAGAGGATAAGCTGTTCATTTTCTTTTCAGGGATGATTTCTCCACCAGTGATCCTGATCTCTATACTTCCATTTCTTCCATAACCTGAATTCTAATCTCAAATATTTTCAACTTCTGTTGACAATATTTCCTATCGTCAAGTCTTTTATTTTCCTCTCTCGTTTCCTCTCCTTCCCTTTGCAGCCAAACTCTTGAAAAGAATACTCCACGCAATGGTTTTTAAACCTGACTAAATATTAGAATCACGTGGGGAAGCTATTGGCAACCAATCCCCTTCCCCAGAAATTCTGACGCAATTTCTCTGGAATAGAGCACAGGCATTGGCGGTTTTTAAAAACTCCCCATGTGATTCTAATACCTGGCCAGCTTTGAAAGCCACTGTTTTACTAACTCAGACTACAGTTGCTCATTCCCTACTCCAATTAGTTTCTATTTCTATACTTCTTCTGAAACTGTTCTCTTAAAGGGCACCAATATCTACCTGATTTCCAAGTCCAGTTAAATATTTTTAGTTTTCACATCAACTTTTCATACTGAGCCTGTGTCAAAATTGACCACCCTACTCTTCTTCAAAAGTTTTTGCTTTCTATCCTTTGCACTGCTGCAGTGAAATCTTGCTTATTACTTAGCTTTATGCTGATCTCAGTATGGGCCATGTAACAATGAAACCAAAATGACAGATTTCTTGTGTTTTGTAAACATAAAAAATAACTGTTCTATATGTATGCTTATGTGCTAGTGGAGGATTTCCTTAAAGTGAAGCTTCACTTAAGAAGATGGAGTGATTCTTCATTTAGCGAGTTTAGTTATGATAAAATGGTAAGAAGTAATATACATGTTGAAGACAGCATCACAACAGAACTTTAGGAGTCCAAATTTAATACACTAGCTTTAAAAAGTCTAGATTATATGACATTTTATTATATAAAATCACTGTCTTAACTTTTTGTTCAAAAATGTTTTGAATACAATAAAATATTGATAGAAATATTGACAGTTTTATAAGACATGGATTTGAAGGCAGAGTTTAGAAATAGGAACACTAACTGGGAGATTATTTCATTAATCAAAATGTAGGAGATAAAGGCCTTGGGTAAAAAACTTGAAAGTAAATGTAGATAAGATGACACAAATGTGAAAGTGATTAAAGTCATAAGTGGAAGAACTCAATAATAGATTAAAATTTACAGTGAAGAATAAAGGGGGAAATACGATTTCAAAATATTTAGCCTGGCAATGGAAAGATTTGTGTAACAAGTGACATTATAAGATATTTAAAAAACAAACAGTGATTTGGGATGGGAGAAATGATTTCCAGTTAATACCATTTTGAACCTAATGGCTGGCCATTTATGTGAGTCAGTGCCTTGTCAACGTGGGACTGCAGTAGATGGGAAATACCAGGACTGGAGATACTATTTTAAGTGTCATCCCTACAGAACTGGACATTCAAATCTTAAGAGTAGATGAGATTTCCAAATGGGTAATTGTAAACAATAACAGTAAGAGAGCCAGAGAATGTTGAGAAACACCCGCATTAACAGAAGATGCAACATGGTGTGATAAGAGAACATAACTCCTGAAATCACACTGTATTGTGTTTGTATTATGGTCTTTGCTCATACTAATTATGTGATCTCAGATTTTTATCTTACCTAGTCAGCTTCATTTTAGTCATCTATAAATTAAGGATAATATTATCTTCCTCACAGGACTGTGGGAGTCTTTGTGCCCACATTTGTTTGTGTGTGTGTGTGTGTGTGTGTGTGTGTTTAGACAGAGAGAGGGAGAGAATATAAATTATTACTCAATGAATATTTCTATTTTATGGTAGATTACAAATATAATTAAATAAAAACAAGTCAAAGTACTGTGAGGGATTAGAAGGTACAAGAAACATGCAATGTTTCAGAAACCAAGGGAAGAGGGTTTTAAGGACAGTCATGGTCAACAATTTAAAAAATCACTAAGAAAAATTACTCCTAGAAAAGTACAAATCTCTCCATTATAATGATAATAAAAGCATAGTATGACATCTGCTAACTTATTACTTAAAACTGAAACATAAAGTACCTGTATGCATATTATCTTATTCACCTTATTAACGTGTAAAAAGGAGAAGCAATTAAATTCCAGATTTTTAAAGACATTGTTTTTATTTAAAACCCAAATTTTGGTTGCAAAAGCTATGCATGAATGAAATAAAAAAATAAAATAGTGCCAAATGGTTTGCCAGTAAAAAGAAGGCTTTCTCTGACTACACATACCAGATTTCTCCTCAGCAGCAACTGCTCTTGGTTTCTTGTATTAACTTCTCACATTTTTGTGTACCTGTCCGAGCATATTTGAATATGGTCATTATGTTTTTAAAAGGAGAATATGTGTGTGCACATACCTTCCTCTTTCTCTCTCTCCCTGTATTACTCCACATTTTGGGGATCATTTCCAAAGACACATATAGATTTTTTTCTTGTCCTTTTCCTCCTCTCCTCTTCATTCTTCAAATTGCCTAATAGCATGCCAAAATTTATTTAGTTAGCTCCTTATTGATGGACACTTAGGGTCCATCTGTTAAGGCTCTGTGAAATGTATTGAGTCTTATAATTAACAGAAAGCTTTCATATGCTAACTGGAACTGTAAGAGAAAATTGCATTTTTTTCCCCAGCTGTGCCCACAAGCTTAAGGCTAAACAGATTCTAGAATTATCAGGGCATTTCTGGGTTTTCAGAACTGCTGAACTCCAATTCAAAAAGTGAAGGGGAAGAGAGGATAAATTAGGAGTTTGGGATTAACATATAGACTCTATTATAAATAAAATAGAAAACCAACAAGGACTTACTGTATAGCACAGGGAACTATACTCAATATTTTGTAATAACCTATAAGGGAAAAGAATCTTAAAAAGAATATATATATATATATATATATATATATATATATATATATACTGAGTCACTTTGCTGTACACCTGAAACTAACACAACACTGTAAAT
>NW_020837954.1:4736203-4801233 GCF_003676395.1 Aethalodelphis obliquidens | reverse complement strand
ACTAACACAACACTGTAAATCAACTATACTTCAATAAAGAGAAGCAGACATTGATCGACAATAATTTCATTATATTATATTATAATGTACAAATTGATAACCTAATTGAACATTGATATAATTTTTTTTGTGTGTGTGTGTTCTAACATGTATTTTTTATTATAATTATGAATAGGTCCCAAACCATCAAATTAAGCAGACAGTAAATCCCTAAGAATGCTAGATGGAAAATTAGATTTACAATTATGGCCCCAACAGTGAACAATATTTTTCATTGTTAAGTAAAAATTGCTGGAGGTTGAGAAATGGTTTCTCAGCAGGTAAAAGGTAGGAAAGGGTAGAGAAAAAAAAAAGCAGGAAAGGGTAGAGATGAGGTTACTATTGCTTTTCATTTTTGCTTTACACACCTTTATATTCCTTGAATTTTTCAATTGAATTTGCATTAACAATTTGCATTGTTCTTTCCTTTTTTTTTTTTTTTTTTTTTTTTTTTTTTTTGCGGTACGCGGGCCTCTCACCGCTGCGGCCCCTCCCGTCGCGGAGCACAGGCTCCGGACGCGCAGGCCCAGCGGCCATGGCCCACGGGCCCAGCCGCTCCGCGGCACGTGGGATCCTCCCAGACCGGGGCACGAACCCGGGCCCCCTGCATCGGCAGGCGGACTCCCAAACACTGCGCCACCAGGGAAGCCCTGTTCTTTCCTTTTAATCATCAATTTCTACACTGACTTCACAAAAATGCCATACTCCCACCAATTAAAGAAACCAAAAAATAAAAAAGAAGCAAAATAAAGAAGTAAGCAAACTAAAACCAAATCTTCTCTTAGGGATATCACCTTTTGTGCCAGGCCTTGAAATGAGATGTGTAAACTATCTTTGACTTCTCTCTTTCTTGAAGATATCTGACTTAAATAATCAACTCCAAACTTTGCCATGTCCCAAAAAGATATCTTTACTCTACATTCTTTCTAAAATACTAGCCTGATTCAGACTAGTATCATCTTACTGGGATTACAGTTAGTAACTTTTTCACTCGTTTCCCTTCCTTTCATTTCCTACCTTGGTGTACATTACTATAGGGTTAATTTCCTGAAGCATAGATGAAATCATGTTATTACACTTATCAAAATATTTGTGGGCCCCATCATTCACAGAATCAGTTTCAAATTTCTAGGCATAACATCTAGGACCTTTCATGTCCTGATGCCAAATTGCATGCCTTATTAGCATAACTTTAAACTGCACCCTTCCAATCACTCCTAAACTTCCATAAATATAATGTGCCTTTTCATGCCTCTAAGTCTCTTTACTATGTAGTTTACTTCTCTTATTCTCCTCATCCTTCAAGGATCACTACAAATACTACTCTTTCTAGGAAATAAACTCTTTATTTTAGCTGACAATGGAATTAAATACACCTGTTTTCCTACAGACTTTGCTTGACCTATATTAGAGATCTTATTTCACCTGCAATTACCTTGGTTGATTTTTAATCTGTTTTGCTCTTCACTAAATAATTTATTACTTAGAGTCAGGACCTACTATCAACTGATCTATGAATTCTCAAGATTCCTAATAAAATTGTGTTTGATGAATTTGTTTGCCTTGCTTTTAGCCAGATAACTTAGAGTTCCTTTAGCCTTATTAGGAAACACATACACTTATTAGGAAACACGGTTGATGAGGTTGCTATATATGAACCAGTCTACAACAAAAATAAATGTCACCTTAGTTCTATTCCAAAATACATTTACGTCCTACCCATCTGTTTCAATTGATTTGATATTTCCAACTATTTGTGGATTTGCATTTTTGTCTTGTTGATGCTCTAAGGATATGCTGTCCAGTATATAGCCATTAGACACATGCACCTATTTACATTTATATTTAATTAATCAAAATTAAGTAAAATAAAGGACGCACTCCACAGTTTTTCTAGCCACATTTAAAAGGCTAGAAATCTATATTATAGATTTAGCCACATCTAAAGGTCTAGATCTAGGCACATCTATTATATAACTTTCCATCACTTTTCCATCATGACTGAATTTTTATTAAGCAAGTTCAGTGTTTACCTTTTCCTTGCCTATATGAAAAATGTTATAGGATTTTTCTGAAAATAACATCATCCAGATAAAAATGTTGAAAATATCCCAAACCACATAAGGCTCATAAAGAATGAGGGAAGCAAGTGTGCCAGTTAATCGAGTTCACTATTCTCATAAAGGGCAGTGGTGGCACTTTAGAGCCAGTACATCTATTCATTTTCATGGTAATAAAACCATTCCTGAAAGTGCCTTTGTCCAGAGCAAATGGCTTTGTGTTATAACATGATGTACTTCAGAGGTGAGTTGTCAAAGATCACTAAATAATGTGACCACCTTTGCAAATGGAGACTATATTACCATTTTTCCAAAATTTACCCAGTCTTTCAATGGAAAAAAAGGTTTAATATAAATGCCATCATGGCCAACAAATGGAAAGGGATGCAGAGGAAATAAATAGGTATTTCTCCATTCTCATAGAGAAACAAGTTACATTTTTGCATTTAAACAGCAAAGGAAAGTTAACATGCTATAAAAGAGAAAATTCTGATGTAAAGATTATTGGTTAAAAGTGAGGATTATGAAAGCAATAGTTACATGTATTTAGTGGATATGACTTACTCCTTTTAGGAGAAGTGTGTAATTTAATACACTTTCAAACTATATTTATATTGTTAATTATAATACCCTCATTAAGCAGAGTCACTAAAGTACAAAAAAACATTGTTTACAAATGAATTCCTCATATAGATCACAAATGTTATATAGACTGATATTTACCATAAACATATCAAATAATTGCATTTTCTGATTATAATTATATAGGATAGTTATGCATTTGGATTCTCAAGGATATTTTATTATAAACCATAATCATCCATTCTACCAAAAATGAATGAGAAATAGCAAATAACTATGAAGGGAAAAGACTAGAGAAGAGAGACATTAAAGGAAAGAGGATAAAAATGTTCCTAGTTTTTGTATTAAACTTTTAATTCTGCTCTTACTGCTGATTTTTTTTTAACATCTTTATTGGAGTATAATTGCTTTACAATGGTGTGTTATTTTCTGCTTTATAAAACAATGCGTGTCAGTACACCTGCAGTCTCAGTTCAGGGTTACTATATCTTAACTTAGATTAAAAAAGAGGTCAGGATAGAAAAATCGTTCATTGGCAGAAGAATGCTTCTGATCCAGTCATCGTTTTACCACACTGTTTTCAATACATAATTCTCACGGTTAATTGAAACACAGTGCTAATTGAGCTCAGTCTTGATGGGTGTTTCAGAGACTAGACTAGTAGAGTTCTATAGTATAGTTCAGAGGGGAGTAGGACCAGCCACTCCTCTCCTTCCACCAGCGGGCACAGCAGAGCTCAGCAGACGGCAATTACTATATTCCTCAATCACATTTTTCTTGGTTCATAAATTATCTGGTGCATAGACTAGTGGCCCCTATAGACCCACACTGATAGTCTCTCTGTCTAAAAGTGGTTTATATTAAAGAGTTAGAAATGACCTTTGTGTTGATCTGGCTCAAATATGCTCATACGTTTCAAAACTTTATAATACAAAGAATTCTTCACAAATGGACACCATAATATCCTCCAAGGACATTCAGTGCTGTAAAGGTGCCTAATGTTTTATTTTTGGACAGTTCAAATGACTGTACATTTTTAATATATTCATCATTACAAATTTCTTGCCTTCTGAAGAAATACTGAAAATTTGCTTCTCTTTTTTTTTTTTTTTTGCTTCTATTTTTGACAAGTTAATCTTTCAGATTATTTGAAGACAATTAGGTTCTGTGATTGAACGTGATAGCTGTAGTTTTGCTACTCCTCCTGCTTCTTCATCTTGTATTTCTTTTAACATTTCCCTGGGAGACCATATCCCAATGCCAGGTGGTACAGACCAGGTTTTCTCAACCTCGACACTATTGACATTTCAGACCAGAAATTACTTGTTGTTGGAGGATGTCCTGTGTATTACAGAATGTTCAGCAGCATTCCCAGCTTCTAACCACTAGATTCCAGTGCAACCCCCACCCACATTTTTGACAACCAAACATTTCTCTAGATATTGCCAAATGTCCCCTGACAAGGTAATCAAAGAACACTCTTCCCCACAACCATGCAAAAAGAATTCCCTGTCATCAGGGAAATTCATGGAGAAGTATATTTGGGTTGATAATGTCTGTGACTGACATTATCAGGTGTCTCCCCCAAACAATTCTTTTTTTTTCTATCTATTAAGAGAAGCCCGATGGGTATGAATATGTTGAAAAAAACATTTCCCAATTTCCTACGTGGAGAAGCTACTCGACACAGCTGTGGCAAATGAAAAGAAAATAGAAGGTACTAGGTGATGCTTCTAGAAAAGCCCTTGGAAAGAAAAGGATATTATCCAGCATCATTTGCCCTGTGTCCTGTGTACTTACTACCTAGGCTGTAAGTACAGTGTTAAGTTTTGTAAGCCATGAAGACTAAGCAAGACTATAAAATATTGGAACAGGAAGATTTCAAGTATCTTGGTCCTTGATCATGTCCTTGGCTTGTCCTTGATCAGCCCGGGACTAGCTATTCCAGACATCTTGTTGGTGGGATGAAAGGCGGGGGTAGAATTTTTTTAATCCACTAGTTTTGTTTTGCCTTCTATAAGGAACTTAATTTAACACAATCTCCAGCTAATAGTAATAGCTTGGCTTTAGGAAAAAGTAAAATGAATGTCTATATTATAACTATCCCAAGTCTCTTCTCATGTTGAGGCTGTTTTTATATATGCTTATTTTCAGTCATTCCGCATTTACCCTGTTTCACCTATAATGAGCAAGGTATTCTACTCAGTCCAAAATATAAAGATATAAACAATATATTCCTTCAGAGAATTTCTTAGAATAAGAAAACAATTTTATGAGACTGCTAGTGTTTTGTTATAATCATATGTAAATTATCAGGAGAAGAAAAGGAAAGCATTAGACAAGACAGGTGATGAGCTTCAATAAGAAAGATGAAAAACAGTAATAATACAATGTCAATGTTGAATCATTCAAAATATATGATAAAAGCAGGAGCGGCTCTTCCTGAAAATTTCATAATTTTTATAATCTGTGACCTCACGATCACATATAAGAGGACATAAAAAAAATCTGAGTTTAAAATTTCCAAAACTGACTGTTGGCTATTCATTTGATTGGTCTTTTAACTGTACACACATGTATGTCAAGACCAGTATGCTTTCAAGTGCCATTAGGCTCAAACTTTTTTTGTTGTTGTTTCATGATATATAATATCTTCACCCCAAAGACCTTTGCTGAGAAACCAACAAATGGTTTCCTACAGATACGCTACTTGGAAGAAGCTTCCTGCTAAATAATCCCTCACACACGCGTGGATGTGCTCCTGTCTTCCCTGTGCATATCTTACTGATTGCATTCCTCTCACTCCCATCAGCAGATTTGCTTCACGAGCACTAGACTGTGTCATTACTTATGAGTCATCAGTTGTGGCATAATCATATCGATTCGTGCCCAATGTCTTCTGTCCTCATTTAAATACAAATTTTTCTTCTATTGCCAAGCTATCAAATATGTTTTATTCACTGAGTCTTGTAATAAGATGTGAAACAGCACAGTCTGCACTCAGCAGCAAGATAAAAAAAAAAAAAGTTGTAACATTCAAATTATTGCATGAAGTTTTCTGATGTACTCCTTTTTTGAAAATCTAACAACTATGCAATCATATATGTATGCACATATATACATATATATGCTGATTACAGTTAGTAATCTGAGTAAAAACTTATGAAAAAATCAGGAAATTATGATTTTTTTTTTTTTTTTTTACCATTTGCCCAGCTACCTTGGAAGTGATACAGAATGTAAAGGTCCTGATATTCTCTTATTTAGTAATGCTTGAATTCCCACCTACAGAAGGAAAAGAAACTCCAGCCTTTTGAACCTGAAAGTTCAATACACTCAATACTATAAGTGGAATTTCTCTATTTGTAATGAAATACAATGAAAGGTAAACACACATTCGCATAGTTTCATTTACAATACTCTTTTAGTTTTATATATTTAAGCACCATCATTTGAGTTTATTATTCATTTTCTTTAAGATGTTATTAGTACAATTTTCCCCTATTGTTACTTTAGTGCTGAATTCCAATTTCTCAGGGGTCTGTTATCATAAATAATACTTCTGTGTTACATGACCTCAGTTACCACTGAAACCTGCAGAAGTGGCAGAAAATAAAAACAACTGAATGCCAAACTTTCCCAAATAATTTTACCACATACTATAATTTTTAAATTCCCATTTATTTAGTTTCTATTTAGTTTCTACTTATTGACAGATTGGAGTTTAACCATAACCAATTTTGAAAGACAGAAGTACAATTGCATTATAACACAGCTTGGTTATAATTCCATATTAAAATTATGTTTTGATATTTTTCAGTACCCTTGCTAATTCTCTGCTATCTTGGGTACATCTCAGATGCTTACATTTCTACATAAAAAAAATAAAAAGAACTCAGAAAATTAAAATTGATGACAATTATAGAGCAATGATCCAATTTTTTTTGAATGAACAAAAACCAATGTTGGTGATGTCATTCAATGTAACTCCATTTTTGTCTTTCATGGTTCTACAAGATTTCTTTCAGGAAAGTTTCCTTAATCTACTGGATGAAAATCCTAGCACTTCTGTAATTTCCATTCTGTTTTGTTTAAATTTTCCATTCTGTTTTGTTTAAATTTATATCCTCTATTTTGGTTGTCCTTGTTTTTTTTCTCTAAACAATAATAAACTAACTCTGGATTCAACTCCCCCTTTGAGAAAAACATATAAAAAATATGAATTAAAGTGTCAAAAAGACACCAAACCATTAAATATTACAGGGCCAAAATACTGAAGAAAAGGGCACTTCAGAACAGAAAGAGCACTGTTGATAATCCTTTGACCCTTGAAAGATTTTCCCATCTGTAAATGTCTATTGCTAGGCTGAGAAGCTAAGCAGAAATGTTAATAGTCTTACAGGGCTGAGGGGAATAAAAAACATGGGTAAAGACACTACAAGTGAGGCCCCTTTTAAACACCCAAGGCTTTCATCTGAAACCTCAAAGGCCCAAGAGCAAGGATGGAAATGAAATAGGTTACCATTCACAAGAATTGCAGCCTAACTGCAAACCAGTTTAATTGCTGCTTGCTTGGAAGTGATCTGCACAGCTCTTAGGCCACCCCCCAAAAACAAAATTAGTCTTCTGTGGAAAGTGGTAATGCAAACCAGATTTTTTTTTAACTTATCATAAGAATCTTCATAGGCAATGAGCATCATTTAAATGTGTATGTATATATGTCTATAAAATAAAATACTAAAAGATGAGTTTGACTAAAAACTAAAGAAAAAATATTGACAATAGGAACAAGCCCAGATCCAAATACTAGGGTCATCAGACTTAGACTTTAAATACTTGTGATCCAATAAAGAAATTTAAGGAAATTCTAAGCATAAAATAGTAATCAAAATTAAGAACTAAAAAGGTGGGCCAAAGAGCACTTATATGCATAACATATGTTTAGAGTTAACCAGAATTAACTAGTAAGTAGAATTCCAGAAGGAGATAAGAGATGTAATGAACAAAAGTCACATTTAAATAAGTAAAAGCTTAAAATTTTTCATCACTTTGGAAAATTCTAAGTCACAGATTCAGGAAGTACTGCAATGAAGCAGGACAAATATAGAGATAACCATATAGCTCCTAATTTAAAACTAAGGAAAACATAGTTAATGACAAAGAGACTATTTTAAAAGTAGTTCTAGAAAAAAGACACATTACTTATAAAGGAGTGACAATATGACATAGAGATGACTTCTCAAATGGAAGTCAACTGCCAACTAGAATTCTACACACAATTGAAATGTCCTTTGATATAAGGGAAAAAAATGAAGCCATTTCAGAAAAACAAAACAAATGAGGAATTGCCTACATCAGATATAAATACTAAACTAAGGGAAATAATGCTATTCTTCAGGCACAAGAAAAATTATTCCAGATATATATATACATAGAAATTCAGAAACAAATGTCATGTAAGGAAAGAATAAAATACGTGGATAAATATAAATGAATATTGACCATGTAAACAAAAAAATGCTGTAATGTAAAATTTTAAATAAAAATTGACAAAAACTACCTAATAAAATATGTCAAAAGTATTCTAAGATATTTATACTTTAAGAAAAGTGATTAAAGTGTTATTTTATATTAGAACTCAAGTCAAGGAATCACTGTAATATCCAGGGTAAAATCATAAGATACTAAAACTAATAAGATAATAAAGGAGCAAATGGAAGAATAAAAATGCTTAATTAAAATGACGGAAAGAAAGAACAAAGGAAACATAACAGATGGAAAAAATAGCAAGGTGGTAGATTAAAATCTAAGTATCTTTAGCTAGATATAAATGATTTTAATACTCCAATTAAGGAAAATTTCAAAAATAAATTTTAAAGTCTTTTAAGTGGTTTTTACAAAAAAAAAAAAAAAGGATATAGAAAGCCTGAATAAAAAAGATGAAAAATGCTTTATCATGCTAACACAACCAAAAGGAAGCTGGTGTAGCTATACTACTATAAGAGAAAATAAATTTTATGGCCTCAATGAGTACTAGGGATAATGACATACTTTTCATAATGTTAAATGAGAAGTATACCAGGAAGACATGGCACTTTTAAATTTGTATGCATTTGTAATAATGGGAGAAATATATGAATCCATAATCATATTACAAATTTTACCATGTTAACTATTGGAAGAGATAGAAAAAAAATCATCAGTAAGAATTTAGAAGATTTAACTATCTCTATTAAAAAATTTGGCCTAATTAACACATATAAACCATTGCACTCAAGAACTCATAATGTATTCTTTTGATGTACAGATTTAATATTTATTCAAATGCAACATATGCTGTTCCATAACGCAAGTCTTGACAAATTTAAAGGATTGAAATAATACATTTTTTGACACTAGTTGAATTAAGTTAGAAATCAACTACATGACAACTTAAAAATCCCTCAGTGTTTTAAAGTCAGGCAACCTATTCCTAAATAATCCATAAATCACAACATAAATCTCAATGAAGATTAGAAAATATTTTAAATGAATGAAGAAGAAAATATGACATATTGAAAACACAAGAAAATTTATAACCTTAATGGTATATATTAAAAAGGAAAAAGAAAAGCTAAATTCAATAATCTAAGTACCTGAATCAACAGCTTAAAACAGAATAAGCCTAAAACATTTAACATAAAGAAGGTAGAAACCAAACAGTAAACCAAATCAAATGAAATTAGAAACCATATAAAAAATTAAGATGTTAACAGAAATGGGTACATTATGAATCATACAGTAAAGAAGTTTTTTTTTAAAGTTGTCCCCTTGTAAAGAAAAGTAAAATCACTAATCTGCAAAACTTGGGGTGGGGAGAGAAGGGAGAGAAGGAGGGAGAGGACAGAAGAATGTGCAGTAATTATAAAACACAATGTAATGACAGATCCTACAGAATAAAGAAATTCATAAGATTTGAGATACTTTATGCAAATATATTTGGCAATTTAAACTAAATGGAAAAAAACTTTGAAAATTACCATTTACCAAAACTGACATGAGAAGACATAAAAATTAAAGTATCCCTACACCTACTGAAAAAAAATAATCTGTAACAAATAACTTTGTCACACACATGCAAAAATTGTAGGTCCCATTGTTTCAATGGAGAATTCTTCAAAACATTTACAAAGGAAATAAAACCAACCTTACACACATATTTCCACAGATAAAAAGGAAATAGTTCCCAGTTTGTTTTATGAATCTAGCATAACATTAATTTGGAAACCTGAGAAAGATGTTACAAGAAAAGATAATTATAGGCCAATCGTTCTTATGAACACAGATGGAAAAATTCTAAATTAAATATTATAAATCAAATCCAGCAATATATAAACCATCAGCATTTTTGCATTTGCTAAAGAAATGAATATGTTTTCATATCCAAATTTTTGAACATAATTTATCACCTTAATAGTATAAAGTAGAAAAATCATATGAAATTCTCCATAATTAAAAAATAATAAATTCTAAATATTATTCATGATAAAAACTATTACCAAAACTATGAATGTGGAAAGAAATCCCTAATTTATTAAAGGCTATCTCCAAAATGGCTGTAACAAACATCTTTTGTAATGGTGACATACTGGATATTTCCCTCTTGATACTGGGAACAAGAAAATTATACCCTCTATTAATTTTGTTCAACATTTTACCTGACAATATAAATAGTGAAAAAGGCAAGGAGAAAAAAAAGATGAAAGAACTTGAAAGGAAGAAATGAAACTATTTTTCATAGAAAATCTTAAATAATCTACAGATAAACTATTTTAGTATATAAATACATTTACAAGGTAGTTAGCTGTGAGTCATCAATTGTATTTCCATTTACCAAAATATAAAATTTGAAAAAATGATTCCACTAATATATTAATATCAGAATCAATTATCCAGGAATTAATCTACTAAATAGAGTACAGAGCTCAAAACAGTAACCTAGAAAGCATTATGAAGAAATTTTTGAAAATGAAGATATTAGTTATCTGGAAAAGGTTAGGAGGAAATTATCCTAGGAAGGAGTTGAGAGGGATTCTGGGTTTCTAGTAATGTAATCCTGACCTATGTTGTTGTTACTTATGTTTATTGTAAAATTCTAGCCTATTTTTCTTTATATTTTGTGATATCCATTGAAATGTGTATTATGTGCTATTCATTATGATATATATTTATGATTTGTGAATATTTTTCTATGCATGTGAAACAATAAAACATTTATTTTTAAAAACTGACTTAACAATATATTTTATTAAGATATTCTAGGATTTGTACATCCTATATCTCTTGACATGCTGTCTATATTGATTTTCTTATCTGAATACTTTTTTCAAAAATATTTTCAGTATATGCTCTGTATGTCAAGCCAATTGAAGCTGAATGTACCTGGGAATATTTTTTTTAATATTCTCAGTGTTTAATAGCATTTTAGTTGGATATAAAATTCTGCATCACAGCTGTTTTCCCTCAATACTTTAATAATATCCCATTATATTCTTACAACCAGGTTACAGGTATCAAAACTTCATAGAAAGGTAATTTTCAGTCCACTGTAGGTGATCAGCTCTTGTTCATTTGCTGTTAGAATTTTTGTTGACTTAACCTAACTGAAATAACTACAGAAGGCACATCCTTTTCAAGAACACACAGGATGTTTTACAAAATAAAATAACCATATACTGACCATAAAGCAAGTCTAAATAGATTTCAAGGTATTTAAATCATTTAGATATGCCCTCTGGACAAAACACCTCCAGAAAAGCATTATATTTTATTTCTTTGTTTCAAATTCTACAAAGGAAGGATGTCTAATTTCTCTTATTTCTGATAAATGTCATGTAGTGTTAAATTGGTTTAGCCCTTCTTTTCTGGCCTCTTTGTGCTGCTATGAACATTGGGGTGCATGTATCCTTTCAGACCACGCTTTTCTGTCGATAAATGCCCAGGAGTGGGATTGCTGGATCATATGGTAACTCTATTTTTAGTTTTTTAACTAAAAAACTAAAAGCCCTTACAGTTTTTGTTTTTGTTTATTTTTATTGTTCTTGTTTGCTTGTTCTTTTGGTGAAAGCCTACTTTTTTCCCTCAGTTTTTAAAGTTTGTTTCTAAAGTACTAACTGACATTGATCAAGCTAATATATTTAATGATTGTATCCATCTCTCATCATTTCCCCAACCCTAGGTTAAATTTTTTCAAAGTTGACACTGGTGGTTAATTTCTTCCATTGGTTACATTTACTCTGCCTTAGAGAGTAGTGAGACAGAGACTAAGGAGTGGACTAGAATTTGTAATTCAACAAATAATGAGGTTTGGGAAAGACAGTGGCTATAGAAATGTAGATAAGCATGATACATGTCAATACAATGCTTACTCTTTACAATTTAGTCACTAATCAGATATGAGTTATGAAAGAAGCAATGGAAAAAAGAGAAATTATGAGAAAATGGACGTAGTCTTAAGTTTGACACTGGATTTCTAAACCAAAGAGAATATAATTTACTATAATGGAAAAGGGAAGAAGAGATGAACTTGGGTGGGTGAAATGAATTTATAGTGAACAAGAAAAGATCAAGCTCTAGGAAATGTCTCCCAGACTCAAATTAGAGAAATAAAATGAACCAATGAAGAGAACAAAATAAAAATGTCAAAACATAGAAACAAAACTGGAAGCCTGCAATGTCACAGCAGACAAAAAAAAAAGATTTCAATGAATATTGACTATAGCAAATAGATACTTATCAACATATAGAAAATTTGATTTGGTACAATAATAATTATTTAGCTTAAAGAATATTTCTGACCAAAGAACAATAATTTGGATCAAATGTCATATTTTGGTAAATACTTTTCTAATTCTATTTTTTAAATTACATTTCAATCTAGGTGAGATGGCTATAATTCTTAAATCACTTCCTACTATTTTCTAGCTACTCAATTAGATTTTTTTTTTTAATTTACACACTGTGTTTTATTTAAGGCTTCTATTTCTAAAGGAAAATACTTTATGAGTAACCTAAATTTAACTGGGGCCCTGGGGCCCCATGTGGTCCAGTCTCAGGATGGTGTCATATTAAAAGAAACAGTTGGTTCTGATCAGTAGACAGAAAGGAACTTAAAACACTTCAAATCTTTTCTGAGTCCTTTGGACCTTTATGCACAGGAAACCATTTTTATAATTTTCTCTCCCCATCTCTGCCTTCTCAGTATCATTTGCAGGACTCATAGCTGTTCCCCAATAACTTTTTTTTCCACTCTTTATTTCCCATACCTCAAAATTCTCCAAATTTCAATCCTCACAAGTTGTATCTCTCCTCACCCTGCTTTTTTTTTTTTAAACATCTTTATTGCAATATAATTGCTTTACAATGGTGTGTTAGTTTCTGCTTTATAACAAAGTGAATCAGCTATACATATACATATATCCCCATATCTCTTCCCTCTTGTGTCTCCCTCCAACTCTCCCTGTTCCACCCCTCTAGGTGGTCACAAAGCACCGAGCTGATCTCCCTGTGCTATGCGGCTGCTTCTATTTTACATTTGGTAGTGTATATATGTCCATGCCACTCTCTCACTTCATCCCAGCTTACCCTTCCCCCTCCCCGTGTTGTCAAGTCCATTCTCTACATTTGCATCTTTATTCCTGTCCTGCCCCTAGGTTTATCAGAACCATTTTTATTTTTTAGATTTCATATATATGTGTTAGCATACAGTATTTGTTTTTTTCTTTCTGACTTCACT
Organism: Aethalodelphis obliquidens; assembly: GCF_003676395.1. Taxonomy (NCBI): domain Eukaryota; kingdom Metazoa; phylum Chordata; class Mammalia; order Artiodactyla; family Delphinidae; genus Aethalodelphis; species Aethalodelphis obliquidens. The sequence continues at coordinate 4,787,778 of NW_020837954.1, read as the reverse complement.
CTGTATGACAGTCTCTAGATCCATCCACCTCACTACAAATAACTCAATTTTGTTTCTTTTTATGTCTGAGTAATATTCCATTGTATATATGTGCCACATCTTCTTTAACCATTCATCTGTCGATGGACACTTAGGTTGCTTCCATGTCCTGGCTATTGTAAATAGAGCTGCGATGAACATTGTGGTACATGATTCTTTTTGAATTATGGTTTTATCAGGATATATGCCTAGTAGTGGGATTGCTGGGTCATATGGTAGTTCTATTTTTAGTGCTCACGGAACATTCTCCAGGATAGATCGTATCTTGACACAAATCAAGCCTTGGTATATTTTAGAAAACTGAAATCATATCAAGTATCTTTTCCAACCACAATGCTATGAGACTAGATAGCAATTACAGGAAAAAGTCTGTAAAAAATACAAACACATGGAGGCTAAATAATACACTACTAAAAAACCAGAGATCACTGAAGAAATCAAAGAGGAAATCAAAAAATACCTAGAAACAAATGACAACGAAAACTCTGACAATGCAAACTCAGATTATTTTTAAAGTCTAACCTCTTTTCATTGACTTCTACCTGTATCATCTAATTATTACTGGGAGGCAATCATATACTATTGATAACATTAATATAACTTACCTCTTTTGAAAGTTTGCAAGAATATACTCATGGATTTTTTTTCTTTTTATTACTATATCACACCTCTGAAATTATATACCAAGGGACAGAGTTGTGTACCTGTAAATAACAGAGAAATATATTAGTAATATTATTAGAAACAAATTTAAGGAGAAATATATGTATCTAAAATTATTCTTTATTGGAACAAGAGAATTAAAAGATAAACTAAATATAATGAAATCTTTGATTAGGAGAAGATTGGGAAGGAAAAATATTTGAAAAATAAAACAGTGTTGAGCTAGTTTATATTATGTTTTTTGGGGAGAAAGTATATTACCAACAATAAACTAAGTGAATTTTTAATAATTGAAATAAGGTACCACAAGAAAAAAGTCAAGAAGTAAATCAGTGAAAATACAGGTAATGAAGAAAATTACATGATTCAAACTTAAACAAAACTTGGATATTTATTCTATGTAAGTGGGACAGAAATTATATAATTTGGAGAACAGAATACAAGGAAGAACAGATAAAATAGGCACAAATAACTTACTGTTACACTTTAATATCAAATAGAAAGGATAGAGAAGAAGTTAAAGAAATATTCTTATGAGACCTCTTTACAGGCCCACATATGGACTAAATATGTCAGAGAAATGTTTGCCTTATGGTTGCTTTAATTTCTGGTCTCAACAAGAACAATAAAAGAATATTTGCACAAGTAATTGCACAAGTCACTTAACATAAAAATTCAACTTATAGCTACTGATCGGTTTTATTTATAGAAAAATAAGTTTAGAGTAATATAAAGTTATGGTGAAACAGGCATATAAGTGTATGTGTTGGTGAAATTTGAAAGGAGTGGATCATGCTTTGATAACTTCAGTAGTTGCTTCAGGAAGATGAATTTTTATTTAGGAATATAAAATATAAGATAAAGGAACAAAAACAGTAAAATACAAAAAAAACAGAATTCCATACAAACAAGTATAAAGAGAAAAAAAATTAATTCATCTATCAAGTGAAAAGGAAAACACTTTTAAAATAAGGATATTTTTAAAGTAGAGGGCACATAGACTGGGAGAGAGAAAACCCAGGTTAGACAGAAACCTAAACAAATTGAAAAACAGAAAAAATGAGAAAAATATTAAAGAAAATATAGTACAACAGTTGAAAACTATAACTCAAATGACAAAATACCACAATCATTTTCAAAATGTTCTCACCAATTCTGTGGAGGGATATTTCAGGATATTTGAATTTATTAACATAGGGAATGGTAGCAAACAAATTCATGGAAAAATATATAGTTAAATATTTCTGCCTATTTGGTTTGAAATACTCCTCTAAAAATTAACAAAAATGATTAGTTTCCATTTCCCATGTGTCCTATTGCTCCATAACAAATTACCATAAATTTAGTGATTCAAAATAATATCCAATTATTAATCTCATAGTTTTGTAGATCAGAGGTCCAGGCAGACTCTACTAGATTCTTTGTTTATGAACTCACAAGTCCAAATTCAAGGTATCAGTAAAGCTGATTTGTATGTGGAAGTTCTGGGGGAAAAGTTACCTCTAATCTCATCCAGGTTCTTTAAGAATTCAGTTCCTTATAGTTGTAGGAATGAGGATCTCACTTCCTTTCTGGTTGTCAGCTAGGGGTCAAGCTCAGCTGCTAGACTGGGGACATTCCCTGGTCCTTGCGTGAGGCCCCTTCCGTCTTCAAAGCCTTTACCAGTACACTAAATCCTTCTCATGCTTCAAATCACTATGACTTCTACTGCAAGCCAGAGAAGACTCTGCTTTTAAAGAGTTAATTAATTAGATTAAGCCCACCTGGATAGAAAGTAAGACTCCTGCTTATTTTCTAAGACAAAACTTAAGATGGTTTATCTAATAAATTAATTGTGATTGAGAAGGTGTTTTTATATTTGTACCTAAATTATTTTTTTTTTCCTCAAACTTTGATGGTTCTTTCACTCTAAGAGATTTGTCCTGCTGGGAATAACTACCGAAAGGAAATAAAGGAAGTAAATAACTGGTGGTTACCTTATAGCAAGTAGGAAAATAAAGAACAAAGTTCCCTCTTGTAACAATACCTGGTGCTAACACTTTACGATAATCCTTGACTAAGTATGAATGTTTAAATGCATGTATGCTAATATTTTATTTTATTTGAGCCTTTGATATTACAAAATAGTTGTGAAAGCTTAAAAAACACACACCTGTTTTAATGTTTTTGTTTTTTTTTTTCTTTCGGTACGCGGGCCTCTCACTGCTGTGGCCTCTCCCGTTGTGGAGCACAGGCTCTGGACGCGCAGGCTCAGAGGCCATGGCTCACGGGCCCAGCCGCTCCGCGGCATGTGGGATCCTCCCAGACCGGGGCACGAACCCGCGTCCCCTGCATCGGCAGGCGGACTCCCAACCACTGTGCCACCAGGGAAGCCCCATACACCTGTTTTAGAATAGCAAAAGTAAGAGCTTCCTCAGTAGCATATTGTTCCCCACTTATATTTGGAAAAGTATAGTTTCAACTAGGAAAGCTCAGTAACAGAGCTAGAGTTCAATATGAATAAGGAGATTTAGCAGATTAATAAATAAATACCACATAGAGATTTCAAAGATATTAGTTTTCCCTTTCCTTCTATTACTACTCTTTTACTAGCTGTTTATTGGCTTCCCTTTCTTTGCCTGTTCATTAAACGTAGAATTCCTTCAAATGTATTTCCTCTATTCATCCTGTCCCTGGATAATATCATTAACATTCTCTTGGAAGTGATTCTTCACATCCTGAATATTCTTCTGAGGCCTGTAACTAAATGACCGTATAATTCAGTCTCACAAAAGAGGGAAATTGTACCATTTGCACCAACATGGATGGACCTGGAAGGCATGCTAAGTGTAATAAGTCAGTCACAGAAAGACAAATACTACATGATTCCACTTGTATGAGGTACCTAAAATAGTCAAACTCAGAAGAAGAAAAGAGCGTGGTGTTTGCCAGGTGATGGGGAGTTACTGAATAAGTATAAAATCACGGTGTTAGGGAACCAGGTCAACTTGCCAGACATGTAGCAAGCCAAACACTGAGATGTGGAGGTTTACTGCTGCCACAAGACAGCCAAGCAAGAAGGGAGAACAAGTCTGAGATCCACCCCCACGAAGGCGAGGGAGTTGGGATTTTATGGGATAAGCAGGGTGGTCTTAGGCATGGGGAAAGGTGATTGGAGATAGGGAAAAGGTGGGGTAATCGGTGCTCTACGCAGGGGCATGGGAGTTACATGCTTCTGCTATTCAAATTGGAGGCATGTTCCAGCCCTCTGATGTCAAAAGCCCATTCATTGAACACCTGCGTGGGCCCAGTTTTAGAGTCGGTGGTGCCAACCAGTCTTAGCTGGCTTACGCTGCACAGGAGCTGACTCCAAGTTCCTATAAAACAACTGGGCTGTGTGAAGCTGCGAAGATGTCTGTTAAAAAGAAGGGAAAAAAAGAAAAGCAAAATAACTGAAGTGAGGTTAATCAATGAAGACAGGTGACGAAAGCAGAAGGGTTTCAACAAGCTGTTCCCCCTGTCTGTTGCTCTGCAAGACAAGCTCAAGAATTTCTATTAGCCATCAGCTTCTCTTAATTCTAGGGGGCATGGTTTCAATTGTTGTACAAGATGAGTAAGTTCTAGAGATCTGCTGTACAACACACCGCCTATACTGTCAATACTATACTGTGAACTCAAAATCTTAAGAGGTTAGATCGCATGTTAAATGTTCTTACCACAGAAAACAAACAAACAAAAAGATACACAAGGAAACTTTTGGAGGTGATGGCTATGTTTATTATGTTGATTGTGGTGATATCTTGGTTGTATGCATACGTCCAAACTCATCAAATTGTATTCATTAAATATCTGCTTTTTATATCACTTATACCTCAATAAATCTTTTTTAAAGTGAAGGTAAAAGAAAGACATTTTCAGATACAAAAAAGACACTTGGGGACAACTGACATATATGAAAAAAAAAAGTTGACTAATATAACTAAGCCCAGGGACAATCTGATTTCAAGTAAAGGTGATTTCAGGGTCCAAATGAAAAAATTAGAATTCAGCTTATCTCCATTTGTTATCTCTCCTTCCACTGGCTTGGAACTATTTTCACAGAAATACTCCCCTCATGCACAAGACTATACAATATCTCACTTCAACTTAGGGCCAAGAAAAAGCTTTCCATCTTTCACAATCAAAATCAAAGTCCTGCACCAGGTTCTCTTTAGCCCAGAGTAGGTTCTGGCACTGGATTCTCCATCTCAATGAGCACAGGCAAATGAGATAAACAGTAATTTGTGGCCCACTTATCAGTGGTCTAGAGTGTCTCACCTTGGGGGAAGACTGGGATGCAGATTACAAGGATTCTGATTGTGAAGTGGAAGAATTTGAGTTATATAAATAAGGATTTCTTTGAGATCACCTGCTCTAGAAACTTCCTAAGCAATAATGGCTCATTACTTCTTGGACTGACTCTAAATCAAGATAATTAATAAAACATATGACAGTCTATATTAATTGTTCTACTTCCTTGCGTTGCTGTTTGGAAGTACCATGATCGAAAATAATGTAGAAGCTCCGTCTCCTGATACCTGGGGTAAATTGGCCTGAATTCATATCAGTTTGCTTTCTGTACCCATTTTATATCCTGCGAGTTTCTAGACTGCTGTGTAGAGGTATAGAATAGAGTGAATTGGCCCTAACTTGCCTACAGATTATAGCACATTCATTTAGGAAGGAATTTAAGACCCTCCACTTTTTGGTTTCATCTTGCCCTTTTCCAGCCCTTACTACTATTTTTCCTTTCATGCTCCAGTCACAAGAGAATTCTTGTATTTTTCCCCCTCTAAATTTATACAAATCCGTCAATACATGCTTAGTGAGTGAATGAGTAAATGAATATTTCTTGAAGTTATTATTCATTTTAGGTTCCCTTTGCACTTAAGATTATTTTATACTCTTAGAGTTAAATGCATTCCTTACAACCTTTCTAGACCCAAATTAAATGCAATTTCATAATAAAGCTGCAACACTTCCCCCCGCAAAAGGTTTTTCAATTATTTTGCATGTCTACATATATGTGTAGGTATATATATATTTGAATATATATATTTAAAGATTTATTTGATTCTACATCAATTATTTTTGCTTTCTGCTTTTTCATTATCCCCCTCCAAAGAGTAAAATGTACACTTGGTTCATTTCTTTACTACTGTAGCACCTAACACAGTTGTTGCTCAAAAAAATTATGTAACGGATAAGATAGTTGTATAATTTAGTATTGTTCATATATTATTTCCTACATATATAGGTCAGTTTTGTTTCCTAACTCTTCTCAGTTGGAAGCCATTAAACAGTACAGAACTATATTTATTGTATAGATTCAAGCATGCAGTGGACACAAATAAGTAATTTTTCACTTCCCACTTATTAGAATCCTGACCTACCAATTAGCTGGTTTTATATCAGCCTTAATGGTATTGGAAAATACCCCTTCTTTGCAACTCAGAATATGAGATTATATACCTGATGTATCTTAAGCCTGTCTGAACAAAGACCCTATATATATTATTGTTTTTTTGCAGATAGCATTTAGAAATAAGTGTTTGTATTTTTTTTTTATTGGAGTGAAATTGCTTTACAATGCTGTGTTAGTTTCTGCTGTACAATGAAGTGAATCAGCTATATGTATACCTATATCCCCTCCCTCTTGGACCTCTGTCCCCCCCCATCCCACCCATCTAGTTCGTCACAGAGCACTCAGCTGAGTTCCCTGTGCTGTACAGCAGGTTCCCACTAGCTATCTATTTTACACATGGTAGTGTATTTATGTCAAACCTAATCTCCCAATTTGTCCCACACTCCTCTTCCCCCACTGTGTCCACATGTCTGTTCTCTACATCTATGTCTCTATTCCTGCCCTACAAATAAGTTCATCTGTACCATTTTTCTAGATTCCACAGATATGCATTAATATACAATATTTGTTTTTCTCTTTCTGGCTTACTTAATCTCTAAAATATACAAACCGCTCATGGAGCTCAATATCGGAAAAACAAACAACCCAATTAAAAAATGGGTGGAAGACCTAAATAGACATTTCACTAAAGAAGATATACAGATGGCCAAGAGGCACATGAAAAGATGCTCAACATCACTAATTATTAGAGAAATGCAAATCAAATCTATAATGAGGCATCACCTCACACCGGTCAGAATGGCCATCATAAAAAAAATCTACAAACAATAAATGCTGGAGAGGGTTTGGAGAAACGGGAACCGTTTTGCACTGTTGGTGGGAATATAAATTGATACAGCCACTATGGAGAACAGTATGGAGGTTCCTTAAAAAACTAAAAGTGTTGGTATTTTTGCATAAAATAAACCAATTTCTACTTACATGGATGGAAGGGATACTCTAGAAGAAGGTAAATAAACAGACATTCAAAACATTCTAACACATCTAGTTCACCTTTTGCACAGATTTGCAATATTTTATTATATAATGAAATGAAGATGTATTTTAAGTCAGATTGCTAATGTTTGGACAGCATGCCTACATCAGAAGACGTGTAGTTTAGAATTCTGTTTATTTTTACTTTTTAAGTAAAAATACTAATTGAACTGTGCTTAATTATTTTTTTATCCAAAATACATAAAACTCAAGATAGATAATGTTTTCATCTGTGGGAAATAACTTGCTTTTCTTGTACTGATAATTAAAGGTTATAGCAACCATTGAGAAAAAATGACAGATTAAAAAAAATAATAATCCTTTATAGCAATGAAAACTTTAATCTGCTACTTGAAAGCAATAGAACAGCAAAGGACAAGATCATATCAGTGTGGTCTTATTTAGAATACAACATTCAAATTCACTAAGTGCTTTATGTTTTTGTCTGAATTCTAACTCAATCTTTAGAATCTATAAAGATAATAAACAAATCAAAATATGGCTTCTATTCTATCTTTGTCAGGTGATTAAGTATATTTAGAAAAATGTAAAATAGCACAGACTTCACAAGCAAAATTCATTTTCGTATGTAGAAAAATATTTCATGAAAATGATGATTCTTCTTTTGTATAAAATCACTGCAAAAATGAGAAAACTCATTTTAATATTCCCCATTGAATGATACCCCAGTCCTATGATTCCAATTGCAAGTTAAGTGAAATTCAGGGAATTTCAATAGAAGATTGAAATTGGTCTATTGACCAAGATTCAATAGAAGGAATGGACTTTCTTTTTCCGGCACAGACTGTCACCACTTTACTCTCCATCAAATATGTGGGTCAGTCTAAGATTTCAACATAATTATCATTTTGTATGTGGTTACTTTGGGTGACATGTTTGGCTTTTATTGATATTTCTAAACAGATTAACTAAATGAAAAAATTTAAAAACCATAATGACAAATATTTTTAATTTGTCTAATTTTCTTTTCAATCACCTATTTTTTCTAGATATCATAGATAATGTATCGACTTTTACATATTTTTGCCCAAATTGAGGATAAAATAAATTTGCCACCACTTTATCTTCTTTTTATTTTGGGTTAATTTTCTACCTAGGTATTAATATGAATACTATGAAAGAACAATAACTCCTATAAACCATAGATTGCTCCATGGATCTGCAACAAAACCATCTTTCTTTTCCAGAAAAATCTCACCACTTAAAAAAGGGATCTGTAAAGAAACTTACATGGATTTGGCATGCAATAAAGCAAGCTTTTCATAAACAAATGGTTCCCCAGTACATAAACTCATTAATGTCCTTCATAGGAACACCAATAAAAGTAAATCATGAGATGGGAGATTTGGGCATTATAACAGACCTTAGGGCCATGTTCTATTCCATCACCTATGAGTTTCACCTTCTTACTGATGACACTGAGTAGTGCATATTCAATTTCTAGCCATTTCATCAACAGATATTACTTGTGACTAAGGGTTCCATTTCCTATTCCTACCCCATGATATTCCATTGGCTCAATAACCATCATTTCTAGGAGACCATGTAAGCGCTTTATAAAAGTGAATTAGACACATTCATGTGCCTGCATGTTTAGGGTGTCACTGACTTTTTTTTAAAAACCTATAAATAAAAGATCCATTTGCTCATTATTATTATTATTTAGAAATACAAAATGATTCCGTTATTTCTGCACTACTATTTCTGTTACAAAAGACCACTTCATCCTGATGAAACACATGGTGATTTAGGACAGAATAGCAAGTAGGTTTCAAAGCTGTCATGTTTGCATTAACCTCTTCCATATTTTCAAATATATCTCTCTTCTATCACCTACCCCTCATCTGCTCTCACATTAATTTCTCATTCTTCATATATTATGAATATTTACTTAATAATTAAAAAGAGCAGAAAGGAGCCAACTGACCGGTTTTATATGCATTGTGGTCTCTCAAATCTTGCTCAATAAGTAAATATCTTGCTAAATAAATAAATTAGGCCTCACTTGATCCAGAAACCATGGATTGGTACTAAACATGGGGACAAATGTAAAAAGAACATCCAGTTCTTGTAAAATACAGGAAGTACAAACACAAATTACAGGATCTCATATTTTAAAGGCTCAAAGTTCCTTAAAATTTATGTGATTTACTATTTTCCTCTAGAATTTCTTGTAGAACAGTAGATAAAAATTGGATACGTAGTACTTTTAAGGGTAAACTTTATTTTTACCTTAATATGAATATATTTACATTTTCCTCAGTTCCATGAATGTCATGGAATCTCAGTAGGGAAGTGACTTTTCAAAGTAAGCTCTGGGCAGGGAGCCACAAGGAAAACTACAGTGGCACAGATATGCTGTGCTTCTAAATGTGGAAGATCAGTTGCATGGTACCGTGGGATGTTTGATTTAAACATCAATGAACTATGTAAGACAAGGTACATTCATCAATATGAGTTTTTATTTTAACTTTAGGAATTAGATGTGAAATGATGTTCAGGCTTATTAAATAAATAAAGGGAAAGCTGTCAACTAGATGTTGAGGTTTTTATTTTTATTCATTCTGACAATATCCCTCTTTAGTTGGTATATTAAGACCATGTACATTTAAAGTGATTATTGATATAGCTGGATTGATATCTACCATGTTTGTAGCTGATTTCTATTAATATCATTTGTTCTTTGCCCCTACCCTCTTTTTCTGCCTTCTCTGGTTTTGACATTTTATATAATTCCACTGTATCTCCTCTCTTAGAATGACGATTATACTTAAAAAAAAAAAATTAAGTTGTTGCCCTAGGGTTTGCAATATACATTTTTAACTAATCTCAGTCTACCTTTGAATGACACTTTAAATAAATCAAATAACACAAATATCACTTCACACTTGGTATGAGTACCCTATAAAAGTATTTTCGATTCCTCCCTCCCATTCTTGGATACTGTTGCCAATAATGTCACTTATTTATATGCTATAATCACCCAAAACATTATTATTATTATTTTAAACAAACTGTTATCTTTTAGATCAACTAAGAATAACAAAATAAAATATTTTAACATCTTTATTGGAGTATAATTGCTTTACATTGCTGTGTTAGTTTCTGCTGTATAACAAAGTGAATCAGCTATACGTATACATATATCCCCATATCCCCTCCCTCTCGTGTCTCCCTCCCACCCTCCCTATCCCACCCCTCTAGGTGGTCACAAAGCACGGAGCTGATCTCCCTGTGCTATGGGGCTGCTTCCCACTAGCTATCTATTTTACATTTGGTAGTGTATATATGTCCATGCCACTCTCTCACTTCGTCCCAGCTTACCCTTCCCCCTCCTCGTGTCCTCAAGTCCATTCTCTATGTCTGTGTCTTTATTCCTGTCCTGCCCCTAGGTCCATCAGAACCATTTTTTTTTAATTCCATATATATATGTTACCATACGGTATTTGTTTTTCTCTTTCTGATTTACTTCACTCTGTATGACAGACTCTAGGTCCATCTACTTCACTACAAATAACTGTTTCATTTCTTTTTATGGCTGAGTAATATTCCATTGTATATATGTGTCACATCTTCTTTATCCATTCGTCTGTCGATGGACACTTAGGTTGCTTCCATGTCCTGGCTATTGTAAATAGAGGTGCAATGAACATTGTGGTACATGACTCTTTTTGAATTATGGTTTTTTCAGGGTATATGCCCAGTAGTGGGATTGCTAAAAAAATAAAAAATAAATAGAACTACCATACAACCCAATATAAAATATTTTATTTTACCTTCTTTTATTCCTTCGATGATATTCTTCCTTTCTTTTATGCAGATCCAGTTTCTGACCCATATAAATTTTCTTCTCCCTGAAGAACTTCTTTTAACGTATCTTGCAAGGCAGGTCTACTGGCCAGGAAGGCTCTCAGTTTGTTTTTGTCTGAGAAGGTCTTTATTTCTCCCTCACTATTGAAGGATAATTTCACTGGATATAGAAATCTATACTTTGATTTTTTTTCTTTATTTTAAATACTTTAAATTTTCACCTCACTCTCTTTTTGCTTGCATGATTTCTGATGAAAAGTCCATTGTAATTTTTTTCCTTATTTCTCTATAAGTAAGGTGTCTTGTTTACTTTGGCTCCTTTCAAGATGTCTCTTCATCTTTGCTTTTTTGTTGTTTGAATATGATATGACTAAGTGTAGAATTTGATATATATCCTCCTTGCTGTTCTTTTAACTTCTCAGGTTTGTATTTGGTATGTGTTATTAATTTTGGAAAATTCTTAGCCATTATTAACTCAAATATTTCTTTTGCTCCATTTTCTCTTTTTTCACCTTCTGATATTCCCCATGGCCAGCTAATATTCTACTAAAAAATAAAATAGAATATAAAATTAAGTAAAATAAAATAAGGAGCAGCATTGCAATGGTTTGAATATGATTTGATCCATTAAAGAAAATAATCTATCTGCATAAAGGTTCATAAGGTTTATAGTTAATATGTAATTTAGAATATTTTGAACTAAAGGGTTTTTTGTTTTTGTTTAGTGTTTTTCAATAAAAGTAAACTGAATTTGAATATAGACTTTTCCCTAAAGAATTGAAATAATTATCATTGCTTCATTACTTTCCTTGCCTTAATTTTCTTATCATATCTATGTATATGGAGATTATAGATCTGTAATCCTTAGTGCAATTCCTGATATGATACATATCTTCAATGAATATTTGTTCTCCCTTTCGTTTTTGTAATCTGGATGCTGGTCCAAGGATATGGTTGCTGTCTAATTTCTCGAACATGTCAAGGAATGGAAAGTAAACTGTAGTACATTATTATGTCAAGGCCAGCAAATATATCATTTTATAAAACTGACAATAAAAAACTTCTCTTTAAAAATTACAAGGTTGCCTTTAAGGTTTGAAGCCAACATCAACAATGCACTGCCAGCTTCTGATTAGTTTATACAGAAGTATTTAAGAACAAAGAAGAGGCACACTGTACCACACAAAAATTTGCACATGGAAGTTTATTGTAGCTTGATTCATAATTGCCAAAACTTTGAAGCAGCCAAGAGGTCCTTCAAAATGTGAATGGAATACAACAGATAAACTGTGGTACATCCATACAATGGCATATTACTCAGGGATAAAAAGAAATAAGCTACCCAGCCATGATAAGACATGGAGGAACATTGAATATATATTACTTAGTGAAAGCAGCCAGTCTGCAAAGTCTGCATGTTGTATGATTCCAACTACCTGACCTCCTGGAAAGAGAAAAACTATAGGGATAGTAAAAAAAAAAAAATCAGTAGTTGCTAGGGGTTGATGTGGGAGGGGTGAAGAGGTAGAGAACAGGGGATTTTCAGGGCAGTGAAACTATTGCGTATGATACTCTTATGACAGATACATAACATTATACATTTGGAAAAGCCCATAGAGCTGTACAATAAAAGAGTGAACTTTAAACTATGGGCTTTAGTTAACAATAACATATCAATATTGGTTCATCAATTTTAATAAAAGTACCAGGCCAATGCAAGATGTTAATAATAGGGAAACTGGTTGGGGTTTGTGGGGGCGACAGATGAGAAGGGAGAGAGTATAGGGAACTCTGTACTTTCCGTTCAATTTTTCTGTAACCTACAGCTACTCTAATAAATCAAGTCTACTAATTAATAAAGTAAAGCAAAAAATACTGTAAGTCAAGCATATTGTCATTGTAACATGCAATTTAGTTTTTTAAAACATATATAAATTTCCTAATTTTTTTTTTTTTTTTTTTTTTGCGGTACGCAGGCCTCTCACTGTTGTGTCCTCTCCCGTTGCGGAGCACACGCTCCGGATGTGCAGGCTCAGTGGCCATGGCTCACGGGCCCAGCCGCTCTGCGGCATGTGGGATCTTCCCGGACCAGGGCACAAACCCGTGTCCCCTGCATCGGCAGGCGGACTCTCAACCACTGCGCCACCAGGGAAGCCAGCTAATTTTTTTTCTTGCACATTATTTTTTTTCAGGGTGTTTCTTTTTAATAACTTCTAACTTAGCTTGGCTCTTTTCTAATGGATAAAGCCGGAAATTAAATATGCTTTTATTATTCAGAAGATATGATGTTACAGGGAATTATTAATATTTAAGAATGTATTAACATATTTATATATTGTAATATTAAATGGATTTTTGTTTCCAAACAAAACACAATTGACAGGATAAAAGTAAAATTACCCAGTGATGAGCATCATAATGAGCGATATGGAACTATCTCATTAACATTTTATCCTGTCAACCATAGAGATACTCAGTCTAAAAAAATAAAAACAAAACTTTCTCAGGGCAACTTGAATTACATACTATGGTTTCAATTTGTGTAAAATATTCGGCATTGATAAATGTTCTCAGAACACTCTCTACATTAAAAGTTTGGTGGGGACATAATAGTTGTAACAAAAAACAAATACAGATTTATAGAGAACAGGAAAAACAGCAGTCTGTTGTGATTTATGAAAACAATGAGTTCTTTAGAAATTATAAATTATTTTATCATTATATTTTAAATATAGAATACACTTCATTTGAATAATGTTTCAGTTTTACATTATTGCATTGAGAAATACTGACCCTAATAGTGTTATGGGTTGAACTGTATCCTCCATAAAGATATGTTAAAGTGTTAACCCCCAATACTGCAGAATGTGGACTTATTTGGAAACAGGGTCATTACAGATGTAATAAAGATGAGTTTATACAGGAGTAGAGTGTTCTCTTAGTCCAGTGTTTCTGATGTCCTTATAAGAAGATGCAACTGTAAGCCAAGGAATGCCAAGGGTTGATGGCTGCCATCAAAATCTAGGAAGAGGTGAGAAAGAATTCTCCCCTATAGGTTTCAGAGGGAGCATGGTGCTGTCAACACCTTGGTATTAGACTAATAGCCTCCAGAACTGTGATTGTATACATTTCTGTTGTTTAAGCAAGTAAGTTTGTGGTACTTTGTATAATGGCCCTAGGAAGCTAATATAGATAGTAACCTATACAAACTACCTATGCTCTCATTTTTTATCATAACACTTATCACTCAAAAACCGATATTATGTTCTCTACTTTTTAATCATCTTTCTTTCCTAGTAGAATGTAAACTTCTTGATGGCAGGAACTTTGTTCTTTATTTTGTTCACAAAACTTAGAACATTGCCTGACAGTTGAATGTTTATTAGTAATGATAGGTTTGGTTATTACACAATAATAAGAAACATCGCAATATCAGTAATTTATGAAAGGTTTATTTTAGTGTATGCTACATGTCCTATACAGAGCTCCTCCCCTCATTGTAGTCAGTCAGGGATCCAGGCTGTTGGAAAATCCATTTGATACCTGTCTCCATGGTCATAGAGACAGAAGAAAGGGAACATAGAAAAGCATGACCTGACTCAAAGTTTTTATATTTTGTCTTAGTTGGGGTCTGTTCAGGAAACAGATGCTGAACAATTAAGAATAACTTGAGGAATGTTTAAATACAAAGAAAGGAGAATAAGGAAATTACCAGCAATAAATCTGGAACTGGGGCTGGGTGAGGGAAGAAGAGGTTAGCACACCTGGAAAAAGAGGGAACCACCTGGAGAACTAACAGTGACCTTCCATGGAGAGACTCAGCTAGCTAAGGAGACCTCATGGGGAAGAAATCCATAGGATAAATAGTCAGACCCATCTCTCCTTTTTCCTTGCTAACTCTTGCCAATGTTCTTCATTGGAGGAACTGAACCTAACCTGAAGTCAGAGAGCAAGGGAGCTTTTGGATGTAGTACTTATAAGTCAGTATCCCAAGTCTAAGCAGGACCAGGAAGGACAGAGAGTAAATTGGAGATGCAGTAGATGATATTTGGCCCATTATTTCCATTTTTGCCATTTTATAATATTTCAAGGAGCAATCTTACACATCAGTCCTTGTCTACTCTCAAATTATCTAGGATACATACCTAAAGTTGCTTACCCTATTTTGTTAGCTAGTAGACACTTTATAAATCCTATAAATAACAAGGGAATCTACTTATCTTTGTGATTCATAATTCCTCATAACGCATAGTCTTATTTTCAATGTTTTTTTTGTGAAAAGTAAAAGGTCCTATTTCACAAGGATGACTATGTTACATAATTTCAAGATTCAGTTCATTGCATAGAAGACAACACTTGAGGGTGACTTCAAGAAATAAAGGGTCCTAAATTAAGTTTGAGTTACAGAGGACCAGCAGTATATTGAATAGGAAACATTTTTAATCTATTTAAGCTATTTTAATTTCTTTATTTATCACCTATTATGCAAATATTTTTAACAATCTAAATTTAGATTGGTTTGCAATATGTTTTCAACATAGAGACTCTGATATTATTTCTAGTTATATCTAAGAAACTAGATTTTTGCATTGTCTCTATTATTAGGTTAGTAAGAGAGAAGTATTGGCTATATTGATTTGATTATTTGGTATCTATTAAGAGAATCATTATTTAACCAACTAACAAACCAATGAACAAACCAATATGCTTAATGTTGTGGTAAATTAAAATTAAATGGGACATGATCTCTGTCCTCAGGGGGATCACATGCTTACTGGTCACCAGATTGTAAAGATAACTGTGATATGCAGCAGGATGAAATAAGTATTAATACTATACTAGCCAGTGTTAAGAGATAATTTTAAGTATTTGGAAGGAATGAAGAGAAGTATTTAATTCTACATTGAGAAATAAGGAGAGTGTTCTTAGAGAAAATGGCATTTGATTTGAATATTAATGAACAGGTAGGATTTTACAGTTGAGAAAAGAAGAAAGGACTTCATAGTCTAATATAAGCAGAGTACAAAGATGGAAATAGTCTTTTCAGGGAAAAAATACTAGTACCAAATGTTTTAAATTTTGATGAAGTTCAGTAGCAAGGAAGATGGGCTGAAGAGAAAGCCTAATGGCCCCTTCATTTTTGTTTTAATTGATTTATTTAAAAAATATGAATAGACAGTTCAGTACAGGAAAGGGAGAAACAGAAGCCTGCTGAAGCATGCTTGGAAAGATAGAAAATAAAATCCTTACAACCATCTTTATAACTGCTAATCAAAGTGGACTGAACAAAGGAATATGTGGAAAAATCTATGAAATAAAGTACGTTTGCCACAAATGTTTGCAATGACCTAACCTCTTAAAAGGGTGTCCTCTTGGCAGTGTGTCAGAGAAAGGATAAAAATGCAAGGAAGCAGATGTGAGTGCTGGAAGGGAGGCATCCTTTTCTGACCACAAGAACAGATTTGCCAAGGCAGGAGAGTTGATACATGAAGAGAAAATATCACATCTGTAAAGCTGTCCACTCAGACTATGATTATTACTCTAATTTTCCCCCTAGTACAGTTCAACACTAAATTATTGAAAGAAAAAAAAAAAAACTGTAGTTCAAGTTATTAGGCAAGAACCCCTAAAGTTCTCAAGTAAACCAGCCTGCTGGGATCAGGAGGGATACTTATTTGTTGTCCTTATTAAAGTGGGAAGACCAAATGCAGGGCTCATTCATTGCATTAGTTATAAGGCACAATATACTTCATAATCTACATGAATGCTACCTAATGGAGGTATCAGTCATGCTCAGATAAAATAGTCTTAAGTCAAAGATGAACCGAGAGAAAAGCCACAATATAGAACCTATTCAAAAATGGAAGGGAAATATAGTAACATATGTTTATAAAAACAAAAAAAGCATGAAGAGACCAATTTAGATAATGATTTACTTTAGAAAATGGAGGAAATATTATTCTACTGCTTTGTTCCATACAAGAATTTTTAGAGGTTATTGTATGTATGAAATAAGAAATCAAAAGAGGCATTATAATAAAACAGAATGAGAGTAAAGGGAAGTTACTAGAATTGAAACAAGGAGAAAACAGAAACTAATCCAAGAGTATCCCATGGTGGTTTATGATGAACATGGATATGTACTGCCCTTCCAGGAGGGTTTTGATGCACAAACCAGCTTGCTTCTCCCTTCTCTGTGTGATTCACACCATGTCTCATTTAGTGTTTAAGAAAAATCACAGAAAATCATACTAATTTTCACCAGAATTAAAGGGATTTGGTGAGAAGATGGTCATTATGGAGAAGAGAGAACTAAGATTCAGTGCAAAGATAATTAGTATTCCTGAAGGAAATAGGAAAGAATTGGTACAGGAAAGAATCTTTCAAAAATGTGATAGAATGTTCTTGAAGTACTAGAATGCCTGAAAATTCAGATATAAGTTATGCAATATATAAGAAAAATGACAAAGCATAATGATTAAGAAATATCCTGATGAATTTACTGACCTACATGGATTAGAAAAAGAATTCCATAGGGAGTTATCTTGTCCATGGAATTTGCCTCTGAAGAATGAAAACAAAAAAGATTACCTATATATTTTTGATGGAAAACAATATTCCTCCTATTATATGACTAAAACATAAGCAATATATTCTCCAATACTCAGGAATTATGAAAAGATAGCATGTATATACCCTTTCTGAAAAAAAAATTGTTTTGAACGCACAGTCCAGCCAATTCCCAGTTTAATCAAAATTAAGAAATTACAATAGGGTAGTTGTGTCATAAAAAACCTGATGGTACTTATTAAATTCTTTTTAACTTCCTATAATAGTGTATGATTCTCTTTATAAGCTTTGTGGTTTTTCTGTTATATGTGATCAAGTTACAGTGGTCTGAATACTCTTTCCTAAGGATGTGTTTTTGTTAAGTTGAACCATATGAAACTGCCCTTTTTGTAGGTCAAAAAATGGTAGAATATAAGGAATTTCATGAGATTCAATTTCACAGTTAGAATTTTTAATTTCAATAATGTTAACATAATTTTAGGCATCTTTTCCTTTGATGATTTAGGTGAGATTTTTAAAGTTTTTCTTTGTAAGTCTATTCATATGCTACCATCTTTCCCTGAAATCCATGAATTTTTATTAATTAGATTTCTTAATAAGCTCCTTTTTTCAGATTAAAAAAATAAATCTTGCCTGAACAGAATAATTAGGTTAACCTTTCTTTGCTCAAAAGTTCACTTGTATAAGTCATGGTGATTTATAATGACATCAGTGTACCCTCTCAATGTTTAACAATTAAATCTATTTTTGTTCTTATCTTCACTTTGACCTAAAATTTAATCATTTTCATTATTCCAAGAAAATACTTATTGTGTGGAATAAATTATATCCATAGCTAATAATTTAGTCACTTGAAACTAAACATTATTAATATAAATGCTTTATAATTTGTTTTGTTTGCAAATCTTTATGAGGAGATAAAAGCCATAGCTTATTTAATCTCAACATCCTGCTGTTATCAAGAGCTCCTTTTTTGCTAAGGGATTCTGGGAATATGGCGACCTGAGTATATCCTCCTTACTCTTCATTCCCAACTACAATTTACTTCCCTCTGGTTAACCAGGATCCTGCTAAAACTGGAAAACACTTGGAGTGGCAATATCTCTTTTTAATTTTCAAAGGGCTCCCTCAGCAGTCATAGGAAAAAAAAAAAAAAAAAATCAGTAGAAAGCAGGGACAGAGCCCAGGCAATAGATCCCAGGAAGAGCTTTGCTATCAAAAGTATTAGCACTTAAGTCTAAAAATAACTTCAACAGGAATAAGCATGTTGATGTCCTTGACATTGAAAAAGATCAGGAGAAAGTCATTAGTTTTTTTGCCTTTCACCAAAGGTGAGATTCCACCCTTACTGATATTCAAAATATAGGTCTCAAATTCAAGGAGGCATCAAAAAACTAAAAAGCTAGCATAACTTATTTGCAAAAATAGAAGGTAGAAAACAATTAAGACATGAGATAATGAGAGAGAAAAAGCCTTCACCAATACCATACATGTCACAGGAGAAAGAAAAAAAAAAAGGAGATTTAAGCTATTTAAAAAGTGAGAAACCTTATTAATTAAGTACTTGAAGAAAGACTTCACCCAAAATAATAAACTGAAACAGAGAACTCAATACGGGAAAAAATGAACAGCAGAGGAAAGAGTGGTTAGGAGTGAACCTTGATATTTAGGTATTTAATGACTAAAGATAGCCTCTTTAGGACTATGTAATATCAACATCAAAGAAAGTTTCCTCAATCAGAAGAATCACAGAGTAAGAGAATTTCTATTAGAAACTAATGATCAGAAAAGAAAAAAAAAAAAGCTAGGAAATGAAGGTTGAGAGAGAGGATATTATGTACATGTATTCTAAAGGCAACACAGAAAAATGAGAGGAAAACTAGTGGATGAGAGGAGAAAAAGTAAAATTATTATAAAGATCATATCCTTCTTTTGAGAGGGAAGTAAATTAAAGTGCCATGATTGAGTAAAATACATCTCAGCGATGAAAAACAGTTATCTTTTCAAAAATTAAGTACTGGTCATTCATATCTGATTAGGAGAATAGGTTAAAAAATGGTAATTTATTTAAAGAAATGGGAAATTGGAGTAGACAGAAACTAACAATAAACAAAACAAAGTCCCTGCTCTCGTGGAGTTTACATTTAGTGGGAGGAGGTAAAATAAATTCATTTTTAGGAGGTGATATTTCTATGTAGAAAAATGAAACAGCATAAATGATGGAAAATGATGAATGATCAAGGAAATTGTTTCTCACAGCATGGCAATGCTCAAACTGGAAGCCTGTCTGGCTTATTTGGAAAATAGAAAGAAGTCATGGTATCTAAAAAAAATGATGAGCAAGGAATTCAAAGATAAGAGATCAGAGAAGTAGTAAGGGCAAACATCATGCAGGGCCTTATATGCCATGGTGAAGAATGATTTTATTCTAAGTGAGATGGGATTCACTGGAAGTTTATGGGCAGAGTAATGAGAGGCTTTACCTTGTATTTTAATACAATTACTCACCTGTGTTGAAAATAAGATTAGAAGTAAAAGGGTAAAGATGGGGTGAACTCCCTTATAGATTTTTTTTTTTAATTTGGTAAGTTTCCCATGTACAGAAATAAGGTGATGACAAATTCCATATGTGCCTAACAATGGTCTCTGCAAGAGAATATTTGCTCCCCAATATTAGTTGCTCAAATTCTTCAGAAATATAGCCCTACATTTTTGGTGGGATACATTCCATTTAGCCTAAAGATAGCATTTACTCCTATACCTAGCAGCTAGATATGGAAAAGTGACTACACTCATGCCAGTAGGAGGTAAATGTAAGTGTTATGCCTCTTCTTTATGAAATTCATGTGATGTCAGGGCTGGAACTACCACCCTGGACCATGAACTGACCCTAGAAATTAAATACATGCAGAGCAGAGCACAGATAAAAGAACCTTAAATAACTACCACAACAGAAAACTACACCAGCCCTGGACTACTTACCGCGGGCTTTGTATTTGAGAAGGAAAACTTCCCTATCTTCTTTTAATCATAGCTATTTGGGGTTTCTCTCATCATGCTGAATATAACCATAACTGATATAATTTGGCAAACAAATTAAAGCATCTGCCTGAAACCTTAGCCAGAGAAAATTTTTCCCAGTACACATGAGCTAAGTACATGGAGCAACTGTTACAAATATTTTGGTCAAACATTTTGTGAGCAATCATAACAGCAAAAATGTATTTTGTAACTACAAAAGGACATTTTGAAAAGGAAAATTTCCATTTGTTAATAATCTTTGAGCACGTGAAATTGACTACCAACTTTCCAATTAAGACCTCACAAAAGGATTTATAATCTCCCACCTACCAATCAATTCTAGCCACTAGCTAACTAGATTTTCTTCTCAGGGACACTAGAACAAAGGGAAATGCACATTTTTTTTTCTATTATTAGCATATAATTGATATCCAGTAAATGTTTTAAGCATCAGGTCACTGATTCCAGTTTATTTTTAAGCATTCAGATAGTGTGAACGTTTGATTTCCATGGGAACATAACAAAAAGGAATTAGAAAACACTAATTTATTTCATTTCATTTTGACTAATTTGTATGACTTAGATATAGGGTTTATGAGCCAGTGCTTAATTTCATGGCTGTCACAAAACTTACGGTTTTCAAAAACAGACAAAGTGTTGCCAAAAATTATAAGTAACAAAATTTTCTCAAAGACAGTCTTGTGATATTCCTGAACATGAGTTTCATATTTTCTAATTATAAATAAAATGTATATTTATTAACATATATTTGGAAAATACAAGATATTATAAAATCACCCTCAACAAAATCATTTGAACAGCATATATACAAAGTCACTTGTATCTTCTTAGCTAAATAGCTGTTTTTCATTTTGCCATTTTATGAATTTCCTTTCACTCATTTGAAATAATTTACTCATAGAATAATTTGAACATTGTTATTCTTTATTTTTGAAAGTTTGTAAGATATTTAGTTTTATACTTATTTATGAATGTACATTTTAAAATTAGAAAAAGGTATAATTGAAAGTGTTATTTGATCATAGTAAAAATGTCCAGGATGCCTACAAAACTCTGTAGAACTTATTTAAATAGCTATCACTCCTTAGTCGGGTCAAATTTGAACTACAGCAAAACTCTTCTCTGGCATAACAAAAGAATCTTTAGAAAAGCAAGTTATTCCCACCCTGCCAAAGAAAACAGCTCATTGACCTATAAAACTTTAATATATAAGAGCAAAGTAAGACTTATCCTTATAAAGTTACTAACTTCAAGGAAAAAGAAAAAGAAAACCTACAAAGGTCTAGGCAGAAGAGTAGGTTGCCCACAAAGAAAACAAATAACTGGAATTATTTTATAGTTTTCAACATCTACTCAACAGCACCAGAAGCCAGATCAACTTTGACAAGTAACTGTGCGGAAAAAGACACATGCTGATGACCCTTTACCCAATTAAGTTCATTTTAATATGCAAAGGAAATAGAAAATATGTTTAAATGACTTAATGATTCAACAATGTAATCTTATACACTTACAGAAGAATTTATTTGAAGACATAATTTTGCCAAATGAAAGATAAATTAACCCACAAATGTGGAAGCCATTTCAAAAAACTATGATATTTAATTGTCTAAAAATATAGAGTTGATCTAAAAGACTGTTAAAAAAAGATTGGTGGGCTTCCCTGGTGGCGCAGTGGTTGAGAGTCCGCCTGCCGATAGAGGGGACACGAGTTCGTGCCCCGGTCCGGGAGGATCCCACACGCTCGAGGAGCAGCTGCGCCCATGAGCCATGGCTCCGCAACGGGAGAGGCCACAGCAGTGAGAGGCCCACGTACCGCAAAAAAAAAAAAAAAAAAGATTGGTATTCATTGTTATATGCAATTGTCAACATTATGTTTTCCCATAATGTAAAAATAATAAATATAAAAATATACTGATTCCCAAATCATTTAAATGTATGGTGACGTATCAGGAATTAGAAAAAAAAATGCTAATTCATTCAACATTGGTCTAAAGATTAAAAATCTTGGTTAGAATATCTGATTGGCTCATTCATGTCCCATGGTCTCTGTGCTTCTAATTTTTCTTTTTTTCCCCCCAGTTTTATTGAGATATAATGGATATATCACATTGGACAAGTTTAAGATATACAAGATGATGAATTGATACATGTCATGATATTTACATGATATTGTAAAACTATTACCACAGTAAGGTTAGTTAACATATCCATCACCTAACATAATCACCTAGGTATCACATTTTTTCCTGTGGTGATAGAATTTAAGATCTTCTCTTGTAATAACCTGTGAGTTACAGTATCATTCACTATAATGTTCAGTTTCTAATCTTGTATATCCAACCATAGCTGCTCCTCTCCACAGTCCAATAACAGGCAGCAGTTAAAGATTTTGAAAACCTAGATTAGATAATGGAACACTGTAGATTAAAATCATCCAAGGACTTCTAATTTCACAAAGAATAGAATTCAAACTCATAATCAGAGATTATGAATTTCTATGATCTTGCAACCACCCATCTCACCAGCCTCAACTCACACTGCTCTCTCTTTCGTTCAATGAGCTCCTGTCACATTTTGTGGACTGCATTTTCCACCTCAATGCTCTTCACTTAAAGATCCATTGGCTTAGAAGTCTCTTCTCATAGACTCGTTGTTTAACTGATTTCTTCTCATCCTTCAACTCTCAGCTAGAGTTTCACCTGCTTAGAGAGGTTTTACCTCATCATGACATTTTAAATACTTTCTCAGTATTTCATTCTGTGGAAGTACCCTGTTCACTTTAATCATAGCAGTAATGTTTGTAGTCTTTTAATTTTTTTCATAAAATTACATTTCTCATGTTTTGTTACTATTTAGGCTTTTAGATTAAATTGTAAACACTCACATATATATGGAAGTCACATATGTAATTTTAAGATATATCAGATATATCACTCCCTTCAATATGGAGAATGATTTAGAGAGAAATAATATAAAAGACAGAGAGATTTGTATAACTAATAAATGCTGCTCAAAGTGATGAATGCTGTATTAAAAGTAAATTAATATTGCTATTGAAGCACTGAGAGACTTTCATTTGAGTAGTTTACTGATCTGGACATTTAGAGTGTTTTAGCAGTAGAATCATTTCTACATTCATCTTTCCTGCCTCATCTCACTGAAAGCTTTTACTTTGAAATCACATTTGGGATTATAAACCTTTAAATAATATTTTAAAACATTGCCTTCATCTTCAATGCAAAAATCTTACTGATCATCATACCTCTACTTGTATTCTGCATTCAAAATCGAAGACATAAATATTGTGAAATACGTTGAAATTATGAAAAGCAAAAGTCATGTTGACCTTTGAATAACTACTGCACATTCATAGATATTTCTTCCGAATGAAAATTCTCAAAAATAATCTTGATAACAACAAGTTATTTTTGGTGTCTAACATTTTTGAAAAGGCATAGATTCAGAACTAATTTTTAGTAATAATAGTAATAAAAAGATATTAATGCATAATATTGTAATAATAGTGTTAATATTTATCATTGGTGAGATTATGGTTATTTTAAATGTTTTTATTATACTTTGTATATTTTCCTATTGTTTAGAATTAGCATGAGTTATTTGCATAATAAAGTGTTAGTAATATAATCATTCACTCCAAAATATTTATGAGCAGCTATAGGTATTTGAATTTCTTCTAGGATCTTGGGTACATGAGTGAATAAAACAGAAAAGATCCTTTGCCCTTGTGGAGTTTATATTTTAGAAAGAGGAGAGGGACAGTGAGGAATACACATAGTAAGTAACTAAATTATAGAACATATTAAAAATTTTTAACATGTTAAAATTTTTAACTTTTAACATATTTAAAATTTTTAACATGTTAAAAGTGCTATGGAAAAACAGGAAGAATCAGAGTAACATAAGGGAGATCAGAAGTGTCTGGGAAAGGGGATGGTTGCATTCCATTGTCAAGACAGGCTCTGACGTGAAGTGAGGTTTCAGTAAAACCTGCTAAGAGATGGAGAGAGAACTACACATACATCCAGAGGGAGAGAGAACAAGTGCATTTCAGGCAGAGGGAATAACCATTACAGTGGACCTAATGTGCCTGCCATATTTGGGGAAGAACAGGAGGCCAGAGTGAGGTCTCAGGGGAGACTGGCAGAAGAGGAGGTGAGAGACTTCAAGGTACCCCAAATGACTAAATGACTTTTGTCTCTCCCCACTCCAATACATATCTGAGCTATATCTATCAATCTGATGAGAATTTTCTTTGTCCTAGCTGTTTCCTCATGCTCCGTGCCTTAAGTTGTGGCTCTGATGGTAAAGTGAGCCCCTGCTAAATGAAAAGGCTTTAACATCAAAGAGATCTGCATTTAAGCCCTGGCTTCACTACTAAGGAAATATGTCCTTACACAAGTATTTACTTTTTCTAAGCCTCCATTTCCTTTTATGTAAGATCTAGAAAATCACACTACCTGTTTTATGGTTTTGTTCTAAGGATT
This sequence comes from Aethalodelphis obliquidens, assembly GCF_003676395.1. Classification (NCBI taxonomy): domain Eukaryota; kingdom Metazoa; phylum Chordata; class Mammalia; order Artiodactyla; family Delphinidae; genus Aethalodelphis; species Aethalodelphis obliquidens. The sequence goes on along the minus strand of NW_020837954.1, from coordinate 4,762,707 downwards.
ACACTAGATGCTATTAACACAAAGAAAGCATATCGTACTTACCTCCTAGTAAGAATCCACACTTTAGTTATTTAACATTGTTATTACTGCTATTATAATTATTGTTACCCTGTCATCACAACTGCTCCATTACTTTCCCTATATTATCTCCCATTGTCCTTATATACAGGCCAGCCACTACAGATAAACTGAAATAAATGCCAATTCTACACTATGTTTATATCTCTTTTATTTTATCTAAATTCTAATTATCTTTATGCCTTGCAAGGTCCATGGAGTCCATTTATGTAAATTTTCTATAGATTTTCTCTCACCTTGAAAATTCTACAGTACTTGATCTCTATACCATTAATTTGGCACTGGTCAATTGCTAGCCTCTATTGTTAGTTGTTTTATTTCATAGTTTATAGCCTACTTCCCCAAATGTCTTTAAGCTCCTTAAAGACAGGAAAACTACTTCTAAATAGTTATTATAAAAATGTCTTATATATGGTAGGCACTCCATCAATTTTGTTGATTTAGTGTTTGAGGAAAAGATAATGCATCCCTTTTATTACAAAACGGAGTAGAGTTTGCAGTTATGGCTGGGGTCACTTTGTTAATAAAAGAACTACTGGCAGGATTTTTAAATTATGGCTATGCTTCTAATGTATACTGCAAAATGAAGTACTACAGTTTTATGCATTACTTCTTCAACTGGCCTGGAGAGAGAGGTGGTAGTAAAGCTGTTGGAGGTGATATAGAAGTTTATAAAACCTGCTGGAAAACCGCAGAAAACAAAGTGGGAACCAGGACTGGAATGGCAGGAACATAGGTCTAGTTGCCAGAAATATTGTAAAGTAATAAAAGTCTTTCCACCAACCTCATTTAGATCACTAACACCTGCCCCAGCTGCCTAGAAAGCTCTAAGATAACTATTGGCATACCCCAAACCCAGCTGCTGCTGTGATTACACCGTTTACCTCTGTTTGCTTCCCTATAGGTTTGCCAATGCATATCAATCCCTATACTAATAGTCTAAATTAAAACACTGGCTAAAAGGTCATGCTTTCCTCCATATACACACTTATGATGCATCTGGACGTGAAGAGTGAAAACATAAATACCAGTGTGAGGACTGGTTTAGTCTGGTCTTAGATTTGGAATGGAAAGTAGAGGAATTCAATCTTTAATAAAAGAAAGGTTGAAGGTTTGGGGACTCTAACATAGTATTAGAATCTTCTCAGGAGTTCTTAATTATAAAACGGTTTATTAAAAATATTCAGCATAAGAGATTTCATTTTAAAGCTTCTGATAAATAACTAAAATTATAATGCATCATGGGCATTTAATTACTTTAAAAGCTATACATTTTATAATATTATTTTGCAAAATGATATATAGTTTAGAACCATGTGCCAATTAGTCTTATTTTTAAATGGAGGTCAAACCTTTCTAATGCATCACTATTGTGGGACCAATTAAAAATGAATGTAAACACTAAATGTGGCCATATTTTGTAAACTAATGATATAATAAATCATTTCAAAAACTGACAAATAATTGTAGCAAAAAACAGTGATTTATTTTCTCCCCAAAGAGAATTAACAAGCAATGTATCGAATGGCTGATTGTGGATCAGTTAGGTAGGCCACCTGATAGCAACTGCATTTTAAACATCAACTGTGCCCAGCTGGTGATTTAGTCAGAAACACATGGCCTCTGGTGTTTCAGAACCTGGGATGAAATCCCAGCTTTGCCACTTGTCACCTTTATAAACAATCAAGAAATGGGACCACTTCATGTCTCAATAAAAGAGATGATGATAGTAGTAACTAATCGTGGCTTGTTGTGAGTGTGCATGAGGTAATCTCTTCAAACATTATATTAATACTTACGGGCTTAATACCAACAATTATTGTGATGATTAAATAAACATGTGAATCATGGCACCTAGCATAGTTTCACCAATTTATATTTAGGTCTTCAGGATTCAATATACCTTATGGAGTCTTGGAAATCAAGTTAAGATGAAATGCTGTAAACAGCAGGCACACAAAGATGGGATCAACTTAAAATCTAACAACAAAGCAAGGATTGTAAGATTCATCAAAATCGGAAGGAAACTCACAGGAATCTTTAGTTTACATAAATTCCAAAATTTTTGTACTGTTCAGAATAAGTAAGAAACTTAATAACAATAAAGCCTTTAATTAACCTATTTTTCTTCAGAAAAACAGGATCTTAGCTTAAGGAATCAGAATCTCAATAGATTTTTGTCCATGACAAGGGAGGAACCATACTTCATCATTTTAACTAACACCTCTGTTTTTACAACGTGATAACTTTTTTTTTCCTTCAAGCAAATGGGTTTTAAATTAGTTCCAGAATTAGGTAGTTACAGAGAAATTTAACAATATACAATTAATTTTTAAATGATGCATTGCATTATATAGATGTATCTGTAAAATGCATGGATGGTCTATTTAACTTTTAAAATATACCAATAGAGAAAAAATTATTGGTTTACTGCATGTACATTTTATTATAGCATATAAAATTAACTGAAAATTGGAAAGTGAGGCATGGTAAAAAATATCTGCAGAATCTATAAAGAAATTATATGAAATGAAAATGAAATAAAATTATGTTCCTATTACTCTTGTGTAGAAAAACTGGAGAGAGGAATGTAAGAAAGATTGGAATCGGTGTGCTAAGTACTCTAAGTATTAATAGGAGTTAAATATGCTCTGTCGTGGGAATGGAGAAAGTCTGAACTACAACTAAGACATTTGTGGAAAATAATTTTGTGGAATGTGGCAATGATGAAATTGGAAGTGAAAAACATTTGGTTGATTATAGTTATGTAAGAAATAATATGCCCGTGTTTTAAATTTTCTTTCATTTCAGAATGAATCACACGTAAAATCTGAATGACACATGAAGCAGAAAGTTTCCAAATTAAGAAATGGTTTTAATCTGATGCTAGTGCCTCTTTTGATATAAAATTGTATGTGTATTTTAAACTCTCAAATACATGTTATAATTTGAAAAAAATACTAAGTTAGGTGAGGTGGGCAGGATGACCCCATTTTGAACAAGTAATATCGAATTAAAATATTTTTGCAACTAGGAAGGTTCAGGATTAAACAAATGCAGAAGTACTTAGAAGCAAACTCTTTGATCACTACATGTGAGGGGATGGATTTGGTGGGAGCAAGGCAATAACAGTAATAACTACAACAGTATGAGAGTCACATTTCAAAGGTGAATTAGCAATTTGAACTCCCTGGACACAGAAGCAGAAGAACAATGCATACGATGTGAAAAGTAATTCTCCTAGCATAATCACAGTGCTGTGTATAGGCCTGGACTCACTAAGTTAAAAAGACCTTGGAAAAGTTGAGGAAGGTTTAAGGACAAGCAATAAACATGATTAATAGCTTGGAAAATAGAATCTCAGAGGTAAGGTTAAGGGAACTAATATTATTTAAGTTGGAAAATAGGCTGGGGAAACAAGTTGGTTTTCAATTACATGAAGGATTATTACCTAGAAGGTGCTGATCAGTACTCTGATGCCACAGAGGGCAGAACAAGAATAAGTGAACTTGAAATGTTGTATAAAGCATTTAGGTTAGCTAAAAGAAAGAACTTGCATCAGGACTGCAAGCCATTAAAATGGAAAGTACTAAATTTCTTTCTGTATAGACTTTTCAAAATGCACTTGAAACTCATTTGTCTAGGAAAGTTTACATGAAACCCAGCCCCAACGGGTGGAGAGGAAAGAGACATAGGTGAATGAAGTCTTTACAAGGCCTGTCTCTCCTAAGTTTCCCTCCACTGTCTAAATTCTGAATGTCTGCATTGTGGATTTGTTATGGTACATAGCAAGGAAAAGAGTGTCCACTGATCAAAATCTTGGAAATATAGCTAAAGTGTGCACATGCCTTTGGTTAATATAGTAAACTTAAGAAGCATTGCAACTCTAAAATTTCTTGTTGTAGCTGTTCAAGCAATTTTAGCTTGTTTACTAATTCAAGTTCCTGAGACTACTGGCAACTAATTGCATTTTTGTTTCTTGTTTTCTCAACCCCGTCTTTGCAATACGTTTTCTGTTTGTTCTTTTAGAAATGACTCAAACCAATTGAATATTCTTTCATAAAGTAATAAAAATAATATATTTTCATCTAAAAAAATTTTATTTACTTAGAAAAATAGGCTATTCTCTGAGTACCTGCACACTTAGTTCTCTTAGAGTTAAATTATACAAGAATTCCATGCCACTGATTTCCGAGGCTTGTGCTAACAAAGATAAATGAAAGCAGGGATTTCAATAAAATTTTGTAAACAATTCTGTTAGAGCTTGTCAAATACACACAAGATATGAGTTCTAACTCCTTTCATTTATGTGTCAATGTTATGAAAATCACTAAATGAAAGTATGGACTACTGCATACAGTCTGTACAAAGGGATAAAAATGAAAACTCGAGCTGGAAGCTTTTAAATATTTCTTTGGTGATGATGTTTATTTTTCCCCCTGCAAAATATTTCATTTTCTTTAAAGTATATCATAAATAAATGAACATTTCTACCAAATACAAATAGGCAGTATAAATTGTATTATGAAAAAGTCTTTTTTATTTTAAAGAATATCTATTACTTTATGTTTGGGAAGTGTTTTGTAGTCATTAATAATTAATTCTTTACAATGTCAGTAAGAACAGAGGCATGACACAGATATTTCCCCTTCTAAGGTGAGAAATGGAGCCATGAAAGAACGAATAACCAAATTTATACAAGTTGTTGTCAAGATGGAATTGTAACTTTAATATCTTGACTCAAGGTTTTTGTGTTTTGATACTACAAAAAGACTCAGAAAAGTTGAAATAAACTAGCAGGGAACAGTTTAAAACCTGTATTAGAAAGCAAACCAAGTGGGAGTTAATCTTCTACCATGTCTAACAGCTAGCTCATGTTAAAAAGTTTCCATTTAGGAAAGAGTAAGGATTTCTACAATGTGATATTGTACTCTATGCAGAACAAGGTCAACCAGCAAAGTCTCTTCCCTCTGATAACTAAGGTAGCACACATGATGGATAGAGAGATAACCTTGAATGAGTAAGCATGAATGCTGTGACACTGAAAAAAGGTGGCGATGCTTATCACAATTTGTCATATTTGTACAATCCATCTGAAAATATATGACTTTTTCATTAGCTCCAATCAAATTTTTTGGACTTTGGCATTTCCCTTCAAACAAATCTAAACCCACTCAGAAGTTTAGAATTTCCTACATCCATATACCTATGCCCCACACAGAATATCATCAGTTTCTGCTCAGCATCTACACAAATTTACAATGAATGATACTCACTGAAAATCAGACTGGGTTACTCAGTCACAACTGTCGTCCTTATGCCTCCTGCAATGTCTTCATTAAGTCTACCTTCTAATTCTCACCCCCTTTTATTATTCTGTTACTTAGCTCAGTACTCCAGCATCCTCCTAGAATCAGGGCCCTAGCAATGACTTGGATGTACACAAGCTAAAGAACTAGCATCACAATATTTTCCATATCTGTATTCCGCTCCTTGTAATACCATCCACTTAAAGTGTTCCTCCATTTTTGGAATGACTTTTTTGGAATGACTAATAATTCCATCTGAAACTCTTATGATAGCATTCCTTCTACCTGAAACTAAATATTATCCATGTTAGCATGACCTAAAACCAAAGATACACAAATAATGCAGTTATATTTGCCATTTAGAACATGGTATAGAAGTCTATCATTTTGTCACATATGATACAATTTTGATATTTGTAGCTGTTTTTCTTTGCAATGAAAACCTATATTATTTTGGGGGGCTTCCTTTTTTAGAGGATAGATATTATTTTTCTGTGAAATATTTGAGCTGTCACATCAACTGTTCTCTTAATGTCAAGGGGAATCAAAGCTCCTGAGGTTTTTCAAGATGGATTTTTTTTCCCTTTCTTGAAGCCACAGAAAGTCTATGATTACTGAGAGGAGGGGAATATCACTTTACTGGAAAGATCCTGAATTAAGCTTCACTTGGAATACCTTTTGGACATTATTTATTGGGCTTCCTGGCAATATGCCTTGCGGTTCATCTGCAGCTAATTATTAAATCTTCTCCCAGTGACCTAGAAAATGAATGTCTTCTTGTGTCTGAATTTTTGTCTCTCATATGCTGACATAAATTGCTAATTTCCCAAGAATGCATTGCTGAATTCAAAAAGTATGTGTGGGGCTTCCCTGGTGGCGTAGTGGTTGAGAGTCCACCTGCCAATGCTGGAGACACGGGTTCGTGCCCCGGTCCGGGAAGATCCCACATGCTGTGGAGCGGCTGGGCCCGTGACCCATGGCCTCTGGGCCTGCGCGTCCAGAGCCTGTGCTCCGCAATGGGAGGAGGCCACAACAGTGAGAGGCCCGCGTACCGCAAAAAAAAAAAAAAAAAAAAAAAAGAAAAAGAAACAAGCAGAAAAGGCCAGAGGCCAATGAGAAACACTGTGCAACTGTCCTATGTCATATTCTTCTGAGGAGAAGAAATCCATGCTCAAACGCATGAAAGTTATAGGAATTTGAAAATGCCAGAAAGTTGCCATGCTTTCTCCTTGTGTTTCTTTAGCTGTAAAATGATTTGTATCTGCATTCAGATTTCTAACCATATTAGAAAAAAGCTCATTCAATACTGATCAGGGTGTACTATGATTTTTATAAGAAAGCATGCCAAACTTGTTGCAAATTGTCAGAAAAATATTATGGGAAATATGAATCCTCTCCTTTCAGAGCCACCCTAATTTCATTCCTTTTTTTTTTTTTTTTTTTGATTTGGTTTAGTTTTTGACATTGAAAACCTTTCTTTCTTAGTTACTAAAGCCAAGCTTAGGCATAATGTCATGTTCTCATTTTTTTCCCCGTCTTTCCTCTGAGCTAGTCCACACAACAAAATGCATATTCTTACAGCTTTCTCATCCCTTATCAAGTTCTGCCTTTGAGGAGTTTGCCAGGAATTTGATCCTTTATACACTGACATTAACTCATTTCTATACTAAGTACCATATTTATATAGAGCATGATAAAAGATATTAAAAGCCAAAATAGCTAGCATGCAAATAACACCAAAATTTTCACGGCTTCAAACTTCTGACTTTTGAGTTCCTTATGAGTTCACATTGCTTTGCTAAAATGCTTGTTTTAAAGGAAAAGTATTTGGGAGGAAGACTTTTAGCAGCTAGCATGTGGAAAAAGGTTTAAATATTGTCATTTTCTATCAGTGATATAATTTTTCGTAAGATATTCCTCTAATTTCTTTCTTTTCGGTTTATATGAGCAGGTCTAGATTTAAGTCACAAAAGACAGAAATTGTGTGCTTTAATCTTTATGAACCTTCTGTCTATAGTATCATCTAGCAGCGTTTGAAGGCTTGCTTTACCTGTATTATTTCATGAAATGTTTATAAAAGCACTATTATTTTCTGCATTATAAAGATGAAGAAAATGGGTTAGAGAGGTATGAAATAACTTGCTCAACATTACAAACTTTATAAGCAGTGGAACAAAGGAAAACATAGGGAGTTTGACATGAGAAAGCTCACTCAGAACTACTACTATGCACTACTGAAGTAGTACTATGTACATATACCTTACATAAAGTAAAATTATATCTATGTATACACATACATACACACACAGGCACACACACATGCAAATAGATTTGAAAGTGACAAATATATAGGTCAACTTGCTGCTTATTGAAAGATATGTTACCTTTTGGAGAGTCCTGTAAAATACAATCCTACCTCAACAACCCAGATAAATATTTTAGCTCTCTTGAGATTGTGATTATAGAGAATTACATGTGGTTATACATGCAAAATAGAATGTAATTCAATTCACATAACTTTTAAGCAAGGAATGGCTTCTGATTAGGACGGCCACAGTGTTTTGGGAAATAACAGAAATTTATACCATCTTGTTTTGGGGTAAAATCAATCACCAATGAACAGCAAGAATTTTTCTGAATTATGAACTATAATCCATAATTTTCTCTAAGCTTCATTTTTCAAATGCTTGTCGATGTTTCTACAAGAACAGTTTCACCAGAGATGAAAAATATAAACATATATATTGCTGTGCCTCACTCCAGTCTTCTTCAAGGAGAGCCTTGCAGGGTGCAATTGTGCAGAATGCAGAATCATCAAGTACCTGGACTGAACTGGAGTCACATCAAATTTGAGAATCATCTCCCTAAGATACGAAGAGGATTGACAGAGTAATCATTTTGCTAGGTTGTCCTACAAGTCAATGACAACGCATGAGCTACTCTTATCTATGTTGTACTGCATTTTTCCTCATCAGATTATCATATTATGTCACCACAGAATTATGGTGAGAAGATTCATACATTGCATTTAAATAAAGCATAATAAAATGGATGGAAATATTTATAGGGATAAATAATAAAAGGAAACAAATTATGATATTTAGGCAATGTCTAATTTAGAAATGAGTAGGTTATAGGAGGATTAAAATCATAGAAAATAGAATGAAAGGTTATAAAGTTGTGAAAATAAAGCATTGAGGAAAAAGTAGAAGATGAGGCAGCTTTTGGGAACTGTTAACTCAAACTTTAAGATGGAAAAACACATGACTTAAGAGTTCATTTTCCATAGGTTAAAAATATTTTGTACACATTTGCTGAAGGAAAGGAAATGATCAAATATTATTTAGTTGATGATGGATCAGAGACTAGTACACTCAGTTATCAAAAATCAGAAATTTCTCCACAACACATAATTATAGTGTCTGTGACAGAGAAAAAAAGAGAAAGTAAGTATAATTTTAAGAAATATATCATTTATTTCAAATTTGGTGGGGATTATTTTACCAAAATTAGATGCCTTTTTATGTGTACCATTTTTATTTGTAAATATTATATTTGGTAAAATAGTGCAATCATGTTTAAGTGAATGATAGAGTTGAATAAGTTATGATACTATTCATTTTATAAATATGTTTTATGTCTATTTTATGTCAAGAAATATACTAGAGTAAATGTATGGGGTATAGAGAAACAACTGGTATGTAATAATCTCTTCCTTTTAGTACACAGTTACCAAAAAATGAAAGAAGTGAAAATTAAATATTAAATAGAAGTGTTAAAAGAAGTTAAGGGCTTCCCTGGTGGCACAGTGGTTGAGAATCTGCCTGCCAATGCAGGGTACACGGGTTCGAGCCCTGGTCTGGGAAGATCCCACATGCCGCGGAGCAACTAGGCCCGTGAGCCACAACTACTGAGCCTGCGCGTCCAGAGCCTGTGCTCCGCAACAAAAGAGGCCGCGATAGTGAGAGGCCTGTGCGCCACGATGAAGAGGGGCCCCCGCTTGCCGCAACTAGAGAAAGCCCTTGCACAGAAACGAAGACCCAACACAGCAAAAATAAATAAATAAATAAATAAATAATAAAAATAAAGGAATTCCCTTAAAAAAAAGAAGTTAAAAATCTTTACTGATTAATTTAGTATTTGAGACTTTAATAAAGAGTAGGAATTTCACGGACCACAAAAAGGGAAACATATTTAAGATTAAGGAAACAGCTGGGAGAGTTCAGGGAAATGTGAAATACACTTCATTTTCAGAAATGAAAGAGTAAGTTGCATGTTGTGTTCCAAGTTAATTTTTATCCTGAGAAAATTTAAGATCGCTGACCATTCACAACTTTAGTTGAAAAACCAATGGCAGAATTACCTAAAAATAGACACTTTAGTTATAACTTCTGAAGTTATCTAAGAAACTCTAGATTGCTCAAATTACCAGTCAATGGATACCAATATCACAAGCATTGAACATAGTTAACTGATCAAAAATCCTAAGCTCTTGCCAGAGTTGTATTTAAATGCATGCTATAGATAGAAACACAGATGGATGATAGATACATACATACATACATACATAGATTTGTGTACAATACCTCAATATTTGTAGAATAAATGTTTGGAGCAATACTGAGTGGTGGGAGAAATAGAGCTTATTTTCTCTAACACATGCTTCCAAGCCCTCTCTCTGGATCTCTTACATGTGAGGAAGTGAAAAGAAAGTGGGAGGGAAGTGAGGAGAGGGACAAGGAACTGATGATTATATTTATAAAGCTTACTAGCAGCTCAAAACATATTTCTGCAAAGAATGAGTTTTCTCTATCTGCTGCTATCTGTTGCCGTTGCATAAATTATTATTTGCAGAAAATTATAGAAACAAAGAATGTAGGCTTTGGAATCAGAGAGCCCAAATTCAGATATCTTTCACTTAATATTTGAGAAAATTAACTAACTTCTTTCGGATCTCCGATCCCTCTTCCACCCTTGGAGATAATAATTCCTGACTCATGACATACTTAGAAGGTGAAATGAGGTCACCCGTGTAAACTGCTCAGCATATTATCAAACACGCTGCATGTCTGAGATGTGAAGGTAAGTAGGGTGTTTGGAGAGAGAGACCCTCTGTTCTCCAAGTTTCCCTGTGAAGGGAATTCAGGAAGAGAAAAATCTCTGGAATTTTCTTATCCCTCACTCTACTTGATAAGGGTGAGTGAAGAAACTCAGATTCTTTGCCTCTGCCTTTTCTAGATGCTCTCTCTTTTGAATCGACCTGCCTATACAAAACAAAAACAAACAATCAAAAACAAACAAACAAAAAATTCTGTCCTGATCATTCCTATGTGGAAAGATTAATGGTGACCCCTATGTCTCATTTCTCAGCTGATTCTTCAACTTCAATGAGGTAGACAAGGGCATTACGTCTCCTTAAAATCTAACGTGATTGCTATTATTTTATTAAAACAAGCAACCATTATGAATTACATCTTATGAGTTAGAATTTAGAAAAACTCTCTGTAATTGTCTTTTAAGCAGTCTGTTTATAATTTTTAATTTAAAATTATATTTAATAATGATAACTTTAAAAAGTTTAACGTGATTCCAGGACAATACAAAGTCTGTACTATATGAAAAAAAAAAAAAGGTATCACCAGAAATGTTATCCTAGAAACAGTATTATTTGAATAGTGAAACTTAGAGATTTATAACATTAGCAGGTATCATGGGGTGATAATGACAAGAATATTAGTTATTTATATGACATTGTGTGACAGAGATGGTTAACTCAATTAGATCCTGGTGGTATTAAAGTCAAGGTCACATATTTAATTTCCATATGGGCCAGTATATTTCTGACTGGGAAAACTGTTCTCTACTCACAGACTGCACCCCTAACCCCAATCTGTTATTTCTCAATTATGTGCCATTAATTGATGCAATATCCTACTGATAGTAGGTCATCTGTGCCATCTACATAAATGAAGGACAGCATGTCTATGAGGTAGCTGACAGAGAGCAACTTGAGGCCAATAGTACCAGAAAATTTACTAATAACCTGTAGTTTTCTTCAGGGGAAAAAAATAGCTCCAAGTATTCCAAGGAAGAATTAACTGCAAACATTATTCAAAAGAAGGTTGGAATCAACTCACAGTCCCTTTCTGTAAAAATGAGTCAAATAGAAGCTCAATAGCCCTAGTATGCTTTTAAAATTTTTTTGTACTTATATCCAGCACATATTTATCTGATAAGATGTTGTCTCATGTATCATGTTTCCTGATAAAGGAGACTTTAAAGATTTTTTTCTATGACTGTATTTACTAACTCTGTGCTTCCTTCTATTAGTTCTAAATCTTAGTGGGAATTTGTACAATAATATTTTGCAGCACCACCCATTCATAAATGTAATGTATCAACACATATGTGATTAACAGGCACACTGTACATACACAGGGAGTAGCTGGATATTTCTCCTCCTTACTCACTAATGAGATCTAATTTCTATACTCTAGCAGAGAACTGACCCAATGTAATAGTATAATATAAAGTCTATAAATCAAGACTTACAGTTTGAATAGAGGTAGGGAGACTAAGCCCTAACTTCCATGCTTTCCTCTTCATTCAGGAATTCTCCAAACAAGCTACTTATCAAAACATTCTTTAAGGAAGAGATTGATGGAAATCATTTCAACTCTTGTTAATTTATGTTAAAAATGTTTCATCTATGAGAACAACGATTTGAGGTACTATCTAAGAGACAGAAGCATCTGTCTCCTATTAATATATTTCAAGTAGCAGTCACCAGATGGAGCAAAATTTTCTGTGTATGTGTTGGTGGACATCAGGACACCCTAGACAAATATTTCTTGAAAACATCTATGTTAGAGACATTGAGCTAGCAGTAGATTTAACAGAATATAAAAACATGAAAGCCCCCATGCTCAAGGATTTGGCATCCTAATGAAACAGAAAAGTAATAAGTTAAAAGAGAGAGAGATAGACTATTTACTGAGATGAGAATCAATATCTATAAGAATCACATTTTTTTAATATTCAAATTTAATTTAAATGTTACAAAATTGCCCTAAGCAGGTCCCATAAGAGAAAACAATATGATTTTGATTCCACCATAATTTCAAAATTTCAAAATTTCCACTTTCAATTTTTTCCACAAATTTCAAAATTTTAAAGTTCAGATTCCCTGCCTTATATCTGTCTCTTTTGTGAATACTCTTCTCCTTCTCTTTTCAATCAAGTAAAATTCTGTCTTGTCATCAGGCTCAGCTTCTCCATCATCGAAGGAGCCTTTCCCAACTACAAAATGGAGAAATCTCTCACTGCTCTGATTTCACATGACATCCGGAGTCTATCTCTATTGCTAGACTCATGAGAATCTATGTTTGCACTTTTGTGCTTTATCCTTCTGGCTACCTGAGATGGCAATGCCTGAGTTGACTGTGGATCCCACATAATGAAACACAACTGCCTTTGTCAAACTGGGTAATTAAATGAATGTGTGAAACTAAACCCAATCCCCACCTTGGAATCAACTTGAACTCTTATAAGAGCTAGGGATAAACTATTATGTTGAAAGAGTTACACAGTTTTGGATCTGTATGTTCCTGTAGCCTCGACTTCTATAATCAATACACCACATAACCATCTTGAATATATCCTATACATAACTTATGTATAGGATAGTACCAATGCTATTCTTAGAGAGTGCATTAGTCTGTGTTCTTCAGAGAAACAGAGGCAATAGGAGATATAGATATAGGTGGATTTATTATGAGGAATTGGTTCATGAGGTTCGAGAAGTCCCAAGATCTATACTCAGCAAGCTGACTGGAGACCCAGGAGAGCCAATAATATAATTTCAGTTCAAGTCCAAGGGCTAAAGACCAATGGCCCAGCTCAAACACAGCCCAGCAGAGAGGGTAAATTCTCCCTTACTCTGCTTTTTTGTTCTATTCATGCCTTCAATGGTTTAGATGAAAACAACCCATACTGGGGAGGGCAATCTGCTTTGCTCAGTCTACAGATTCAAATGTTAATCTCCTTCAGAAACACCCTTAAAGACACTCCCAAAATACTGCTTAATCAAATACCTGGGCAGCCCATGGCCCAGTCAAGTTGACAGAAAATTAAACATCACAGAATGTATTCTCCAAAACTGAACACAACACTATGATGGCAATCTGACCAGTGAACAGTAGAGCAGGATTATTATGGCCTTTACTTTAAAGATTGTATTTCTACTAATACAACCTAAGTCCAAATTATACACTACATTATGCTTCCTCAGGGCCACATATTTCAGATAACTGATCAGCATATTACTTCACTCACAATGTTATTCTTATAGTTTTAGAAGGAGTTAAATCAGAACACTATTATAAGGTGAGAAGATACTTTATGTTAAGTTTAATCCAGATAAAATTTTAATAAAAATGGTGATTTTAGATATCACTTTGTATGAGAACATAGGACAACATGCCTCTTTTTCTGCTGTAAAATAATTGCTTATTTTTGGCTAAAATAGAAAATACATGTGGCTACAATAAAGAAATAACATCAAAACAAAACACTGCCTATGTTTACACTGTGCAGAGTAAAAAATGTTGTGACTATCAGGTTATAACGTCTGCTTTAAAGTGTTTCAGCCCTTGCCACTGAATTTCCAAACCTCCAACAAACAGACAGAAAAAATAGGTCATATTTTTCTCATAGAACAAGTGGACTATTTAACTATACAAGTGTTTTTGGTTAAAGCAATAAGGCATGAGTGAAAGGACTAACAGTATCATAAATAGAACAGTCCTAAGGTAAATTCTCTCACTGCCCTTTGAATATTTCTTTTGCAGGCCTCTTCAGTATGGTATCTGATCTTTGGATAACACCACCATTTTTCTACTCCTGTGCCAAAGGATGAACTTAGAATTGTCTCCAGTTTCTTAGCCCTTAAAAAATCAAACAGAAATAAGCATGGTAGACTACATTGAATTTCCTTTAATGATAAGATGACTAGACGGTAAAAAAGTTAGTTCAGCATACCAGTGAACACAAAATCAGATTTGATAATTCAGGAAATATTTATAACTCTACAGTGAGAAATGGCTTATTCCTTTAGAATGAGATGATAATCTAATGAACCAAGTTAATCCATGTTCTAGGTCTACAGTCCTCCCTGTTCATCAGGTGACATGTGAACACTGTTCAGTGTGTTATAATTAAAAATTTAACTCACTTTGGAGTATCACAAGTGATGCTGGAAATTATTTATTCTTAAGTACCTGGTTATTTTGTTATTAAATGTCATAATTTACTATTCCTTCTTTAAAACTATAAAACTCATGGGGCTCCAGAGAGATTTTCCCTGATTGTGTTTACTGTTGTATGCCGAATGCTTAGACCAATCAGTGGTATACAAGAGGTGTTTTATAAATATCTATTGAATTATACGAAGGATTGAATGAATTATTTGCTTGGTCATCACACCGCAGTCATACCTTCTTTCTGTTTTTAACCAGGTTCCTCCTGGTTTCAGGGGCTTTGCACAAGTTCTTCCTTTTCCTTGGTGCTCTTTGCATCTAACTCTCCCTTACTCATTGTGTAGGTCTGTCTCACATGTAATAGCACTTTCTCCATTGAGGCCTTCCCTGAATAGAGGCTTTCTTCTCTGATCTCTCTATAACATAGTACTCTACTTTATGTTCTTCATAGCATGAGTCAGTTTTACTACACTGGAATATGTGTATTGAGGGTAGATTGCATCTGTCTTTCTCACCATACCTCACTGCCTGGAAGAGTGTTTAGGGAAATTAGGTTTTTGAAATATACTTCCTGGTGGCTTTAAAGACCACTATGTGCCCTATGCTCATGCTGAACATACACTAGTGAAAAATTTGCTTTCACAGAACTAACAGAAGGAAAATGAGCAAAAAGCCATTTTACCCCCAAATTACTATAAGTGATGAAAGAAATGAATTATGAAATAAATAAACCCCTAATTTACTATAAGAATTATGAAAGAAATGAATATGGTAATATGATAGAGAATAAAAAAGATTTCTATTTAGACTTTTTGATCAGCAAAGACCTGTCAGGTGGTGACACGAACAAAATCCTTAAGGATGAGGCAGCAGTCATATGGAAACCTGGGGAAAGATCTCTATGGGAGGAGGAAACCATAAGGCTCAATGCAGAAAGAGCAACGTGTGTTTGAGAAACAGTAAGAAGACAGGGGCCTAGGGTAAGGCCAGAGATGTATATAAATGCCAGGTCACATAGGGACTTAGAGTAAGGAGTTTAGATTTTATTGTAAGAGCAGTGAAAACAACAAAAGATAGGCATTTGCTTTGCTTTAAGAAAACTACTGTGTCCACTGTGTAGACAAAAGATTTGAAGTGGGAAAGGGTGAAAGTGAAGATAGAAACTGTTTCAGGAGTCTCTTTGCTAATCTAGGATGATAGCAGTAGAGACGAAGAGGCTGAATTCCACATACATTTTAGAGATAAAATTGATAGGACATAATGATTAGCTCTACGAAATCATAGATGATTATAATTGTCATCTATATGATATGGTTTTGACTGGAAGATGAAATAGTATTAATAATTATGCCTGGATGACAACAGATTGTCCAAGGCAAACTAGGAGGTATGGTCAGGCTCATATTTTTAAAATATTTGGTGAACAATATTGTTTTTCATTAAAATGGCATCAATTCAGGAAGGAAAAAGATAATGAAGAGTTGAGCTAAAGGTACTGTTTGGGCAATCAAAACAGAAAGATCTGAAGGTGCAAAAACACTGAGAATGGAAACAACATGACAAGTTTTGGACTTCTCAAATAGTTTATAGATAAAACCAAAATTTGACCAGGATTTGAAAGATATAGGCTAATGTTCATCATACGCTATCATTAACTACTAATTTGTGGGGATGCAGGTTTATTACATTTGCTTCGCATATTCTATGTCTGAAAATAACACACTAAAAAGCTAGTATAGTTTTCTAGTTGCTGAAATTAACATTTTAAGTTCCAGTACTTTAATCTCCCAATAGTTCTAAAATGAATCCTGATTCCTTAATTATAAATACTTAAAGATACTTAAAAGAAAATTGGAGATGCAAAGAATTTATTTTGCTGAATTGCTCTTGAAAAAACGAAGGGACTAATGGCAAACCTTTTTCATACCCTAATAACTATTAGAAGAGAAAATATTGATGAGTTTTTGATGTAACTTGAATTTAAATGCCTAAAGAGACTCAGAAAATCCCTACATCTATTTACTCCAGATTGGATCTGAAAGTCTATCTTCATTCAATTTCTTAGCATTATTAGTAATGAAATATAAAGCCGGGATGACTGACCTAAGTGAGGCAACAGATTTAGAAAAACTCATACACCACATAACTTTGAATACAGATTACCGGGCAAGTGACTGTTATGTCGAGTTCAGTCAAGTTTGATAGGGTTTCTACGACTGGTTCAGGAAATGAATTACTGAGGTTCATCTTTACAGAGAATTTGTTCACTGCAGCCTTAATGTGAAAGTCAGATTGAAAATTCATATCCATAGCAGGTACAGTAAATGGAATTTTTTCCATAGATTAGAAAATGGAATTATTATTAAGAACAGTTTTCACTCAAAATATTGTCTTGATGTAGAGTCCTGATAGGACAAGGCTTATCTGTTTGTTTATGCTTTACCTTCCTATGTTTTGATCATTGCTTAAATGCTTAACAGTATGCATGTCTGCTGTCCTGATGGATGGGCTCGCTGCAGATATGGTACAGCAAATGAAAAGATGGCACAAACACTAAAAGATACATAAAGATTTATGACTCAGTAAGAAAACCTGTACCAAAAAAAAAGAAAATAAAATTTGTATTATGGTGATTATGCTTAGAGGATTGTGGTTCCAAATGTTTCCTCTTTTCCTTTTCTATCTGGAATCTTCCAGTACTTCTACAGACTAAAGATATAATGCATTAAATATTTTCCAAAAATACTTTGGTCCAGGCTTCTTAATAATTTTTGAACCCTTCACTGAAGAATAAAATATATAAAGGAGAGTGCACAAATCATTACTGTAGAGCTGGGTGACTTCAAAAACTGAACACACACGCATGTAACCGGCAGCAAGATAAAGCAGCAACGTTACCAGGATTCCCATGCAGGCAGTGACATAACACAGGTCAACTGCCCTTTGACTTTTAATATAATGAAGATGCATCTTTTGTTTTTGAACTACTATATACAAATGGATTCTGACAGCATGAAATCTTTGGGGTGTGACTTCCTTCATGCAATATTGTATTTGTGAGATTTATCCATATCAGTGAAGGCAGTCACATTATTCTCATTCTCATTGTGTATTACTATTCTATGTGTGAATATACCATACTTTTTTTAATCCATTCTACTCCTGCTGGGAATATGGGTAGTTTCAGTTTTTAGCTATCATACACAGTGCTGCCATGAACATTTTAATAAATTTATTTAGTGAACAAATGTATGAATTTCTGTTGTGTACATACTTAGAAGTGGAATTACTTGGTCCTAGTGTATGCAAATAACCACTGTTGGTAAATAGTGCCAAATCAGTTTTCAAAGTCATTTTAACAACTTATGTTCCCACAACCTTACCAAAATTTGTCATTGGCATCTGTTTCCTTTTAGTGGTAGTGGTAACATAACGTATTTACATTTTGCAATTGCTTGAAAATGAATAAATTTTAAAACTTTTACATATGTTTACTGGCCTTCTGAATCTTTTTTTAAAGGCTTGGCTCAATCTTTTGCTTAATTTTCTATTGGATTTCTGTCTTTTTCTTATTGACTTCCAAGGGTTCTTTATATATAGTCTGACAAATCATTTGCAAAAAAATATATTGCAAATACCTTATCTTACTCTGTGGCCTGCCTATTCACACTCTTACTGGAGGGGTTTGAGCCTAGTCTAATAAATTATTTTTATTTTGCTCATAATTAAAGGGCTTTTCATTCCATTTAGGAAAATTTTGCATACTTCATGGTTATGAAGATACTCTCTCAGGTTTTCTTCTAAAATATTTATTGGTTTACTTTTCACATTTAACTTTGCAATTCCTCTGGAGTTGATTTTTGTGTACAGTGTAAGATAGGAATTCACTTTTTTTCAATATGGAAAACCAATCAACCTAACACTATTTATTAAAAGGTCATTATTTCCTCACTACCCTGCAGTGTCACCTTTGTCTTAAAGTGACTGTATGTATACAGTGATCTGATTCTGTACTTTCTATTCTTTACCACTGACATTTCTTCCATTATGTATGAGAAGTACGTTACTTGCTGTGATAAAATGCACAAAGTTCAAAAAGTAAAATATGATATAAAGCTAGAAGTAAGTTTTATTTCCAGTTCTGTTTTCATTTCCTAAGTTTACTTCCCTGAAGCCAAATGTAGATACCAGTTTTGTTGTATTGTGCCATTTATTTTCCACACAAATTCAAACATGTAAATGCACGTACATCTATTTTTACACAACTATTAGCATAATAAACGCATGGTTTCTCATCTCTTTTTTTCCCCCACATAGTAATAAAGCCTGATGCTTCTTTCTTACCCACATCAGGTCTGTGTCAGAAACAGAGGTGCTCACTAAGCACTTCATATACTCTCTCCCATTCTTCAGACCCTTGCTGTTAGGCAGAGTTATCTAACTAGCTATGTCCAAAAGGCAAAGAATGGACAGAGTGATATATTTCACTTCCTAGACAAAGTTTAAAGAAGCTGGATAAAGATCCCACAACCACACCTGTGTTAAGTCAGTGACTAAGAAAGACAGTTTTTCTAGATGGTACAATTCAGAGATGTTAAATACTGAAAATGTTAAAGCATTGTTTAAAAAAATATTAAGGAAGACCTAAATAAATGGCAAGACAGCCTGTGATCATGAATCAGAATATGTAATATTGTTAAGATAGCAATAATCCCCAAATTGATCTACAGATTCAACACAATCCCTTTCAAAATCTCAGCTGCCTTTTTTGCAGGAATGGACAAGTTGATTCTAAAGTTCATATGTAACTGCAAGGAGCACAGATTAGCAAAAACAATTTTAATAAAGAAGAAGAAAGTTAGAACATTAATATTCCCTGATTTCAAACCTTGACACAAGCCTATAGTTATCAAAGCTGTGTGGTGCTGGCATAAACAGACATATAGATCAATGGAATAGAAATTAGAGCTCACGAATAAATACTTGCATTCATGGTCAAATGATTTTTGACAAGTGTGCCAAGAAAATTCAATGGAGAATGAAAAGTCTCTTCAATGAATGCTCTGGGGACAACTGAATATCCACATGCAAATAAATGAAGTTGGATCCCTACTTCACTTAACTCAAAATTGAACATAGACCTAAATGTAAGAGCTAAAAGTATAAAACTTTAGAAGAAAACATAAGAGTGAATCTTCCTGACCTGATTAGGCAATGGTGTCTTACATATGACACCAAAACCACAAGCCAAAAGGAACAAAATAGATAAAGAGAACTCATCACAACTAAACTTTGTGTTTCAAAGGACATCATTAAAAAAAAGTGAAAGGGCAATCCACTGAATGGGAGAAGATATTTCCAAGTTATATATTTGATAAGATATTTGTATCCAAATTATATTAACAATGCTCACAACTCAATATAAACAGTAATCCAATCTAAAGATGATCAGAGGATTTAAATAGACATTATTCCAAAGAAGATATGCAAATATCCTCTAACTACATGAGATAATGCTTAACATCATTACTTAGTAGAGAAATGCAAATCAAAATTGCAACCAGATACCACTTCACATGTACTAGGATGGCTAAAAAAAAGAAAAAAGAAAGAGACAATGTAGGCTCAAGGAATGTAGGCTGTGGATGCCATATTGGACCTATCCCTCTGCCTTGTTCTAGCTCACTGTCATCTCCTAGAAAAAGAGCATATAAACTCTGCTGGAGCCCTGATTTTTATGACTGCCACAGAAATCTGGAGACTGGAAGGGAGTGGCATGATATGTTCAAAGTGCTGAAAGAAAAAAAAAAAAACTTCCAATCAAGATTAATATATCCAGCAAAGTTATCACAGAATTAAAGGTAAGATAAGAGTTGTCTATACAAGTCAATCTAAAGGCATTCATCACCACTAAACCAGACTGGCAAGAAATATTAAAGTGATTTATTTAAGCTGAGAAGAATGGGTGCCAATTACTAATGAGAAAACATATGTAAGAATAAATCTCACAGGAAAAGAATATGTGGTAAAGTTAGTGAATTAATCACTTATAAATGTAGTATGATGGATAAAAGACAAAAGAACTAAAAATAACTAAAATTACAATAGTTAAGGGGTACACAGGATAAAAAGAGGTAAAATGTGAGCTCAAAAACTTAAAATGTGGGCTTCCCTGGTGGCGCAGTGGTTGAGAGTCCATCTGCTGATGCAGGAGACACGGGTTCGTGCCCCGGTCAGGTAGGATCCCACATGCCGCGGAGCGACTGGGCCCGTGAGCCATGGCCGCTGAGCCTGTGCATCCGGAGCCTGTGCTCCGCAACGGGAGAGGCCACAACAGTGAAAGGCCCACGTACCACACACACAAAAAAAACAAACCAAAAAACCCCAAACTTAAAATGTGGGTGGGAGAGAGTAAAAATGTTAAGCTTTAGAATGAGACCAAACTTAAGTTGTTATGGACTTAACATAGGTTGTTACAGATGTAAGTTGTTATATGCAAGCCTCATGATAACCACAAAGCAAATTCCATGATAACTACAAAGCAAATTCCAAAGCAAATTCCAAACCACAGGAAACAAGAAAAGTCTCAAATAAACAACCTAACTTTACACCTCAAGGAACTAGAAAGAGAAGAACAAATGAAGCCCAAAATTAGTAGAAGGAAAAAAAATAGCAAAGATTAGAGTAGAAATTTTAAAAAATAGAGACGAAAAAGATAATAGAGAAGATCAACAAAACTAACAGCTTGTTCTTTGAAAAAATAAACAAAATTAGAAACATTTAGCTAAACTCATCAAGGCAAAAAGAGAGAGCACTCAAATAAATAAAATCAGAAATGAAAGCAGAGATGTTACAAGTGATACCACAGAAATATGAAAGACCATAAGAGCTACTATGAACAATTTTATGCCAATACCTTGAATAAACTAGAAAATATCGATAAATTCCTAAAACACACAACCCACCAATACTAAGTCATGATGAAATAGAAAATCTGAACAGACTGATTGTTAGTAATGACATTGAATCAGTAATACAAAACCACCCAGAAAGCAAAAGTCCAGGACCAGACTGCTTCACTGATGATTCTACCAAACATTCAAAAAAGAATATCAGTTCTTCTCAAACTTCCAAAAAATATAAGAGGGAACTCCTCCAAACTCATTTTATAAGAACAGCATTATCTTGATACAGATACCAGAAGTGAATACCACAAGAAAATAAAATTACAGGCCAATATTCCTGATGAACATAGAGGCAAAAATCCTCAGTAGGGCTTCCCTGGTGGCGCAGTGGTTGGGGGTCCGCCTGCCGATGCAGGGGACGTGGGTTTGTGCCCCGGTCCGGGAGGATCCCACGTGCCACAGAGCGGCTGGGCCCGTGGGCCATGGCCGATGGGCCTGTGCGTCTGGAGCCTGTGCTCCGTGGCGGGAGAGGCTGCAGCGGTGAGAGGCCCGCGTACCGCAAAAAAAAAAAAAAAAAAATCCTCAATAAAATATTAGCTAGCAAACAGATTCAATAATACATTAAAAGGATCATACACAACAATCAAGCAGGATTTATGCCAGGGATGCAAAGATGGCTCAAATCAGTCAATGTGATACACACATTAACAAAATAAAGGATAAAATTCGTGTGATCATCTCAATAGATGCAGAAAAAGCATTTGAAAAAATTCAACATCGATTTATAATAAAAACTCCCAACAGGGCTTCCCTGGTGGCGCAGTGGTTGAGAGTCCGCCTGCCGATGCAGGAGACACGGGTTCGTGCCCCGATCCGGGAAGATCCTACATGCCGCGGAGCGGCTGGGCCCGTGAGCCATGGCCACTGAGCCTGCGCGTCCAGAGCCTGTGCTCCGCAAAGGGAGAGGCCACAACAGTGAGAGGCCCGCGTACCACAAAAAAAAAAAAAAAAAAAAAAAAGTCAGTGAAATCTTCCCATTTGTGACAACATGAATGTACCTTGAAGGCTTTATGCTAAGTGAAATAAGTCAGACAGAGAAAGATAAATAGCATATGATTTCTGTTATATGTGGAATTTTCAAAAAGGTTAAACCCATTGATACAGGGAAGAGATTTGTGGTTGACAGAGGTAGGGGTAGGAGGTTTGAAAAATAGGTGAAGGGGGTCAATAGGTAAAAAGAAAAACACTGCCAGAAAACAAAAGGCAATTATCAATTTTCAGAAGAAGGTGGAAAAATTTAACATTCATTTACACTTTGGAAAACAGTTTAGCAGTTTTCAAAAGTGAAACATAGATGTAATCCAGCAATTCCACTCTTAGGTATACTCCCAAGGAAAATGAAAACATATTTCCATACAAAAACTTGTACACAAATGTTCATAGCTGAATTACTCACAGCTAAAAATTGATGACAGAAAACCAAAATGTGGTATATCTATACAATGGAACATTATTTGGCAAAATAAAGAAATGAAGTAGTGATCATGCTACAACATGGATCAACCTTGCAAACATAAGTGAAAGAAGCCAATCACCAAGACCACAAATTGTATTATTACATTTACATGAAATGTTTACAATAGGCACATTCAAACAAAGTTAGAAAAACATCAACTTGGAAAAAGACAAATGAAAAAATTAGGTGAAATGTCAAGGTTAAAATAGGTAACAGGCAAAAGAAATAGCATCATATAAAATAACCAACCAAGGAATGCATACTGTTTTTAAAACTGTACAATCAATTATTGGTAATGAAATAGAGAACAAATACTCTCACATTTATAGAAATATATTTGTACAAATTATGGTGAACATTTTCAGAAATAAGTGCAATCTAAAAATTCTAGTTTAAGTAGTTAGCCTAAAGGCAGTATGAATTCATTTGTGTAAATATTTATATTTCTGTTTGTTCTTCATATTATTGTTCAAAATATTTAAAAATTATAAAACAAACTTGCTTAAAAATTATGATCTTTCCATATAGTTGAATAATATTCAGCCTGTAGAAACAGTGTTGCATATGAAAATATATTGGCATAAAAATTACCATGATTTACCGTTGATGAAAACAGTTTCAAAACAGTGTTTATATGTACAATGGTTATGTATTGGGATGGCCAAAAATTGCCTTCGGTTTTTAAGTAAAAATAAAAGACACATTTTTCATTTTCTCCAAGAACTTTATTGAACAATGTATAAAACCTTTTGTTCCACTACCTTCTGCCAGTTTTCAGGCAACTTCATAATTCCATCTTAACAAAACTTTTTATCTTTTTGAGCAAAGACCTGATCCAGGTGCATTTTACAGTCTTTCAGGGAGTTGAAATTCTTTCCATTAAGAGAATTTTGTAAACACCAAACTAAATGGAAATCCGAAGGTGCAATGTCTGGTGAATACGGCAGGTGAATCAGAACTTCCCAGCCAAGCTGTAACAGTTTTTGCCTGGTCATCAAAGAAACATGCGGTCTTGCGTTATCCTGATGGAAGATTATGTGTATTCTGTTGACTAATTCTGGACACTTTTTGTTGAGTGCTGTTTTCAGTTGGTCTAATTGGGAACAGTACTTGTTGGAATTAATCATTTGGTTTTTCAGAAGGCACTCATAACAGAGGACTCCCTTCTAATCCCACCATATACACAACATCACCTTCTTGGATGAAGACCGGCCTTTGGTGTGGTTGGTGGTGGTTCATTTCACTTGCCCCACGGTCTCTTCCATTCCACGTTATTGTACAGTATCCCCTTTTCATCACCTGTCACAGTTTGTTTTAAAAGTGGAATGTTTTCATTACATTTCAGTAGAGAATCACATGTGGAAACACGGTCAAGAAGGTTTTTTTGGCTTAACTGATGTGGAACCCAAACATCAAAGTGATGAACATAACCAAGCTGGTGCAAATGATTTTCAACACTTGATTTGGATATTTTGAGTATGTCGGCTATCTCTCTCATGGTATAACATTGATTGTTCTCAACTCATGTCTTGATTTGATCCCTATCAACTTCAACTGGTCTACCCGACCGTGGAGCATCGTCCAGGGAGAAATCTCCAGCATGAAACTTCACAAACCACTTCTGACACATTCAGTCAGTTACATCACCTTCTCCATGCACTGCACAAATCTTTTTTGCATTCTGGTTGTGTTCTTACCTTTCTTGAAACAATAAAGCATCATATGCCAAAAATGTTGCTTTTTTTCTTCCATCTTCAATATTAAAATGGCTACAAAATAATTCACCCAATTTGATGTCTTTTTTAAAATTCATGCTGATATGACAGCTGTCACATACAGTCTAACAAAATTGTTTCAAAGAAGTTAAAGAAAACTAAGTGCTACTAGGGCCATCTTATGGGAAAAAATGAACAAAAATTTTGGCCAACCCAATATTACACATATTCACATTAATGAAGAAACATAAACTCACAGTGAAAGACAGAGACACAGAGAGATATCTCAAAGTATATACTCATAAAGATAGTAATGGCTTATAGCACTTAATAATCATTTGCATAGCATTTTTATTTTAGGGAAACAAATATACATATTTTTATTTGGATGAATGTATCAATTAGGATATTTTCATTGTCGGGTGTTTAAAATTAATTTTGAGGTAAGAAGTCTTAGTTGTACCCCTGATATTATATACTGTAAACTTCCCTATACTTTGTCCAGTTGTAACATCTGTCCTTTGGTGGAGGAAAAGAGCTCTTATTGTAGTAGCATACGTTTAAGTAAGCACTTTGATGTATGGAGGAGTTAAATATGTTCTGAGGTTGTGACATGACTCTGTGGCACAACAGTGGTCTTAGCAGTCATTTATGAAATCAAATGAAATGAAAAGTCGTGTTTTAAAATTTTGTAAAATCATGCACATAGGTACATAAGGCATGATGCCAGTTGTAAGGTAGTGGTGTTATATTTCATAGACTAGATTATGAGAAGTAACAAATTTAGAAGTTTTCAAGTCATTTGAGCTGTACTAATAATGAGTTTTAAAGTGTCTTCTTTGTAGCACTTTTCCAGTATAACATACAATTCATTATATTGTATGAAAATTGAGCAAAATGTATATGTGGTGCAACACTCTTCCTTTTTCACAATCCCGTAGATTGTCTATCATTATTTCGTTTTATTTCAAGAGTTTTATAAATTGAGTTGATAAGGAAAAGCATTTTCAGCAAAAAAAATATTTAATGTCTTTGGGTAAATAGCAGCCTCTTTAGAAAAAGCTAAGAATGAACATAAAGAGACATAAAAAATGCTAATGTTTATGGTATACGAAAATATAGTTACCTATTGCATTAAAATGTAGATCCATACAAGTGGAAAATTTTTTAAATTACCACTTTTGCCCTGCATTTCTCTTTGTTCAAATAATGGAGACATAGTATAGTAATTAGACAAATGAACATGGGCTTTTAAATCTGACAGGCAGGACTTTATTTCTGCCCCACCAATAACAGATTGTAATACCTTTGGAAATTTCTTCTCTCAGTTTATCATCTGTAAAAGTGAAGACAATAACATGTACATCTCAAGGCTGCCCAGAAAACTGAATGAGATAAGATTAAATGGGTGTTAAGTGAAAACATCTAGGACATTATTAGCTATGTTTTCCCATTAAAGAAGAAAGAGGAAATAACATGTCTTAAAAGTACAGTCCATCATGCTATAACGCTTGTTTTGGAAATGCAAATTTATTCCAACACTTGGGAACAATTTGATCATAAAATACTTTTTGAGCTTACTTATACATAATTCCAACCATAACAAATAGTAGGTGAATGCATAAAAGTGCACCCAGCTGAACCCAGTCACACAGGAATAACATCTCCCATCCCAAACACAGTGTGTGTGTGTGTGTGTGTGTGTGTGTGTGTGTGTGTGTGTG